>NC_056725.1:1883631070-1883808570 GCF_019279795.1 Protopterus annectens | reverse complement strand
ATATATATATATATACACACACACACACACACACACACATATATATTTTTTTAGCTATATATATATATATATATATGTATGCAGTTTCCCTGCATTTTCTCAAATATCTGTTTAGTCAACAAACAAAGGGGGTGGTGTTTAATTTCAATGGTATAGATAGCCAACGGGTTCAAATGTCAATTATACATTTTGTATGTACAGATGAGCAGGGTTGGAGGGCTATCAGGGTGCATGTGTTTTAAGTTAGGGTTAGGGTCAGTGATAGAAGATGGCTATGTATTGCATGTTTGTGTGCTAGTGTGTATATTTTAAGGTTAGGGAAAGGGTTAAGTACGGGGTTAGATGTAGCATTGTTTGTGTATGATGGTGCATGTTTGTGCATGTTTGTTTGTCTGAGTGTGTCTTGTGTACTGGCAGTGTTATGGGAAGGTCTTTATAAAGATAAGGTGTAAGGGTAGGGTTGGTGAAGAGGCAGCATTATGGTTAGGGTTGGCACCTACAATTAAGGCACTGCAGGGGTGCAGTGTGCATGTGTGTGGGTGGTGTCTTTTTATCTTTATTTGTATGAGAGGAAAGTTAGGAATGGAAGTCAGGGATGCCAGAGGTAGGTAAGAGTGAGAGATTAGGTTGCAGGACATTAAAGACATGAAAGACAGAATTGGTAGTAGTCACAAGAAGAAGAAGAATAAAAAACACAGAGTATGGGGATAGAATGGGTAACATTGTGATGCATAGCTTTCCACTTATACACAATGGGAAATCACTCTTCACCCAGTGAAGATATGGTTGGCGGAGTCGAGGCAACCCATGAAAGGCTGTGACCCAAATGCTGGAATGGCTGGTGCAGGTCTCTGTGCTGCCATATAATTGTAACAAAAATGGAGACAAAATACAAAATAAAAAAAATGAATAAAAAGTGAGAGAAATAGGTTGGAGGAAGAGACAAAAACAAAATGTAGTGAAAATTGCATTCCAAAATATTTTTTCCGGAAGCATACTTTACAGTGATGCAGAATTATTAGCATAACAAAAAACACACATTTATTATAAAATCTGAACTGCTTTTATTTATTTATTTATTTATGTATTTATTTATTTATTTATGTGTTCATTTGTCTTTGTTTACAGGGAACATCTGACTGGGTAATACCCATATTCAATGGAGGCCAAGGAAGAAAAGCTCCATTTGCTTATATTGCATTATACTAAGTTCCAGTTAAACACAGAGTAATTAAATTTCTTTTTACATTTATACACATTAGTTACATTTATATGTTCTAAGATTTTGCAGAAGTGGAAGTTGCTAAAGAGAAAGCCCACGTGCAACTTAGTGGATTGTGCAGGCAGCAGTTATGTATAAAAATTGTTTTGCCATTTCATGAGAGGTTGAGTGTATTCTGTTTAAGGAGCGTATTTGGAGAGTATTGCATGGTGAACAAAAAGTCTCAACCTTGAGATAAGCATTACAGGGCCAATATTGGTTACGATGTTGTTAAGCAGTGGTTTAAAACTATTGAGCTTGTCAGGTGGTTTTATTTGTGTAGAGATACTATTCCAGAGTTTAGCAATGTATTGGGAGTAGAGTGAGTCTCCTGAAACATTATTTGACTTATTTGTATGTAATAAGAATTTATTACTAGAGCGGAGGTCCCTTGTTGGACAGTAGAGCAGTAATACATTTTGTAGTGCAGGGCATTTTTCTGGATGATAAATGAGTTTGGGTGCTGTAGTTGGTTATGAATATGTTAGGTAGTTATGTAGTTCAAGCCAGTTTTATTGCTTTAAGCAGTGACAATGGTGGGTCCTATGAGGGAAATTGCTGGCAACTTTAGCTAGTTTATTGTAGCAGGAGGCAAGTTTCTTTGAGTATTATTTAAGTTTGTTAGGATAGTAGCTGCGTATAAGAGAGTCAGCAATAAGAAGGTGGTGGCTTGAGATTTTCTTGCAGTATCTGTAAGAAATTCATTGATCCTATAAAGGCAGCCTAGTTTCTGGAGAGTAGATTTAATGGTGTGGAGTTTATGCTGGTTATATTTGAGATTGTCATCTATTATAACGCCTATAAGTTTACTGTGAATTACAGTTTCAATGACAGTATTATTTGCAGACTAAAAAAATCACTTTTTATTTTGGCAACTTTTTGAGGTAAAAAGCATTAACTTAGTTTTCTTGGGGTCGAGTAGGAGGTTTTATTCTTTGGGCCATGTTTCTACAGTAGAAAAAGATTTTTGGGTAATGTCTTGCAATGTGTTTATTGTTGAGGCTGCACATATTAATATTGAATCATCTGCATACTAAACTAAACTAGCATGGTGAGTGGAGGTGTGGAGGTCATTAATAGATATATTAAATAGGAGAGGATCCAGAATAGAGTACTGAGGGACACCTGCAGCAACTGGTTAAAAGGATGAGTAGGTATGTTGCCATTTAACAGATTATTACCTTCCAGATAAGTGACTAAAAAAACACAACAAGGAGTATTGTTAAAGTCTGATTGAGGAGAGTCGAATGAATAGTTGTTGGTGCAAGACAGTATCAAATCCCTTTGACAAGTTTAAGAACATGGTGGACATAAGCAGACCATTGTTTCTATGTTGATTTATTATATTGGTAAAATATAGTAGAGCAGTAGTGATGCTGTGCTGGGACCTAAAGCCATGTTGTGTTTCCGACAGAAGGTATTTTGAGGTTAGGTATTGCTTCAGCTGCATACAGGTGCATTTTGGAGAGGGGGAGAGAATTGCTATTAGTCTACAGTTATTAAATTCTGTAGATGTGCTGCCTTTGTTCAGTGGTATGATGTACAAATTCATCTACAGTGATGAGACATATCTTTCTGCTATGGACCTATTAATTAGTATGGATACAGGGAATGCTATGACTTCTGCAGCCATTTATAGGTAGCCTGATGGTAGTTGGTCTACAGCTATGGAATTAGTTTTTAGTTGAAGGATCAACTTCTTTATGAGAGAGGTATCGACTGGATTAAAACTGAAGAACTCTCTGTGGTGTTTATTGGACAAGGTAGAGAGAGGGGCAGATGTAGTAGTGTCTAAGTGATGTAATATTAATTGTATAAAGTAGGAATTAAACTGTGTGGGGATAGAGTCTGTCATATTGTCTGTTTTTAAAGAGGGGTTAGTTGTCTTGCCAGTGTAGAGTAATTTATTTAGTGATGACCAAAAAAGTTTTTGGTTGTTTTTATGTTTGTCTTGTAGGTTGGTATAGTATCTTTGCTTATCCTGTTTGACATGGAGTTTTGCAAGGTTTCTAAGATGTCTAAATTGCTGGAAAACATTTTGAGTTCTGTTTTATACTAATTTTTCCAAGCTTTATCCTTTTTTTATCATGATTTTTGTTTGTTTCTTTTGTCAGCCATGGTGTGGAGTAAGACATTACTATTTTATTATGTACTGCTGCTGGATTATTTAAGGTCTGTAAGACTATGCTATTAAAGTGTTCTACAGCAGTATCTAGTTACACTGTTCCAGTTATATTGCTTTGTGTTTCATTGAAAATATCTTTGCTGAAGTTGGTTATATTTCGTATTTGATTATAGATAATATGTTTACCTACAGTAGTTTATGGTTTGTTCTAATACATATGTTGGTATGTGGTCACTTATGGTATCTGAGAGGCAGTCTAAGCTACTTTTGTCAGTTTGTCTGGTTTGTTTGTAAGAATAAAGTCTGATGTCGGGTATCTCCCTGAAGTTTTATTGATTCTAGTAGGTATGGTTATTAATTGTTTGAAGTTGAACAAGTTTATGGATTCAGTGGATTTAGTGGAATTTATGAGTTGCCAGTGTATATTTAAGTCTCCAAGTATTATTGTTTCATAGTTGCAATACCAATACAGGATGCGTTTAGTAGGTCTATATCAGTTCATTGGAGGTTCATTTTTGCAATCCTTTGTTCATTGACCCTAATACAGCAAACATTCACATCAGCGAATGTTCACCTCAACTAATGACTTATCCAGGGAAAGGAACAAGTTGCCCAGCATTTCAATCATCACACAAAGCACAGTATTTCAAATCCACCCATGTGGTGGGCTTTGTCCCGAATACCCCCTAACTATATATATGAACTCCTAGATTGCATTACAGTGGGGAAAAGGGCAAATTAATTATGATGGCCAACTTATTCTTTTCCCTGAGTAAGTCATTCGTTGACGTGAACATTAGCCGATGTGAATGTTCACTGTATTAGGGTTGATAAGTAAAGGTTCACAGAAATGAACCTTTTAGAAAGTGATATAGACCCTCTTTCTGCAGTATCGGTGTTATTCCCTGGTGGTATATAAATTGCTGTGAAATATATAGTTTTCCTATTGTTGATTTTTAGATGTGTTACTGGAAGTTCAGCATTGTTAAATGTGGGTATTTCCTGCAGAAGTAAGGTGATGGTTAGGTAATTTTTACAGATGATTGCTACACCACCTGCACACTTGTTTTGTCTGTCATGTCTGAGAATATTCTTCCTGAGGGGGGTGATTTCATTATCCTTTATTTCTATTTTAGCCAAGTTTCAGTAGCTATGTCTACATCAGGAGTGTATGCGGTAAGGTAGGTATGTATGTCATGGATTTTATTGTACATAGTTCTTAGGTTCATATTTAGTAAGGTGAGTTTAGGTTTTGCTTTTTGCTGAGATGTATTAGATGACTGGTTTATTTTGGGGTTGGGGTGATGGTTTTATGAACAGTGGGACCTGGGTTGGTGTGAATATCTCCACTAATTTTTTGAATTGATATTGTACAGAGGGAAGAGTGTGGCTAGTTATATTTTTGTCTTTGATATTTGATCATAAATTTGGGTGCTTAGTTTTGAGATATTTATAGATAAATAAATCAGATATGGTTTGTTTGTTGAGATAAGGTGTTATGGAGAAATGCAGGTTGGGTAGATGCTGATATTCTTTGTCAGGATTGGTTGAAGTCCTATGAATTTGAAGAAGGTGGATTTGATAATTGGTGATGAAGGCTAGTAGAGTGAGGAGGAATACTAAAATGATCTGAGTTAAGGTCTTCTAATTTAACCTGTGTTTTATCTTTGTTGTAAATAAGGATTAGAAAACATTAGGAGGGTAGTTAGGGGGCAATAAATAAGAGTATGTATTACTATTGGGAGAAATTCTATTGATTGTTTTCTTCTGGAGGGAACTGATTCTATTGGTTTGAGGAAAATGGTGGTGCTACTGAAGTATAACTGTAGAATAAGAAGGTGTATATGGGAAGTGGGGGTGGGTAGGTTAGGGGATAGGAGTGAGCTCATGCATTACTGAGGGTGAATGAAATGGGGTTGAAAACTTGGCAAAGAGGTGACAATTTAAACAGCCACAAACCTGCTGAGAGAGATAAGTAAAAGGAGGCCTCTGAGCTAGTAGATGAAGCCTTTATTTTGTTGCTCTAGGACACAGTTTTAGTAGGAGAGTTAGTCCAATATCTTCTTGACCTGACTAATGGTGATAACTGTAAAACATTGGACTTGACTGTTTGAACAACTGTATAATGTAAGGAGGTTTCTATGGACTTTGAAATACAAATTCCAAATGCCACCTCAACCCCCACAGATCAGCAAAACAATGAGGAAAAGTAAACCAGAATACAGGAGTGCAGCTGTGGAAAATTACTGGGTCAGAACTCAGTGTTTACACAAGAGGAGAAATAAACTTAAGGAAGCGAGACAGTGGACTGCTAAAAATAATGAAGTGAGAACAATTAAAGAAGAAAGTACCAATGGGACTGCTGTGGTCTAAGAAAATGGAGCTGTTATAGTGAACAAAGTTCTTTGGTTTCGGCTGCCGTATTTATAATTTACATAAAAATATAGCTCACAGATTGCTGTTCAAACTGCAGACTTCACTGTTACATACATAACTGTTTGTTTGCAGGGACACATTTATAGCAAAATAAAAACACACTAAAGAGACAGCTCAGTGCATTGAGTCAATGTTGACTGTGCATAAATACTAGTTCAAAACTCAAAGTGGTTTAATAACTGTCTCGAGCAAGGAGAAATAGGAAAGGAAGGGTGGAGACCAAGGATGACTTCCTTGAAGGCAAGCAGTTCCACTAAACAAAGACAGTAGGATATAAATAATGGGAATAGCAAGTCTAGAAGAAGCAAAAAAAATAGATATAAGTGAAAGAAACAGCTTGAGTAAGAGAAGTATGAGTAAATGTCAGTGTCTGTTGGGAAGTAGAGAGTAAAACCTGACCAGCAGGATGTCAGCGGAGGGGGGTTTACAGACTATAAAGCTATTGCTTACAAGCTAGGACACTGAAGCTCTTGTCTTCAGACTAGTCACTATGCAGGCTAAAATATATGCAGAAAACTAGATGCCTCTAACACTTACATAAAGCACAAGGCAAAGGTCGTACATGTCCTAAATAAATGGTGGGTGGATTGAGTGGCTCAGAATGCCTATTGGATGAGTCTGCTGTGTGTACGCCCTAGGGATGTTTCCAGTGAACCCTGTAACTCCCTTGCACCCTGCTAGAGGAAGAAATAGGAAGGAAGGAAGAAATTAGTAATTAATTGCTACACCACCTGCATAATTCTTTGGTCTGTCATGCCTGAGTATATTGTATCCGGGGGTGATCTCATAGCCGGCCTTAGGCATAGGCCAACTAGGTTGCCGCCTAGGGCGCTACTCTAGCAGGGGCACTTTTCCAGTATTTATTTGGTGTAGGTAGACCAGGATGGGTGCACCAAGTGGTGTGGTGGGGGGAGCCGTGAAGCCCTTTTGCCTAGGGCACCATTTGACCTAAGGCCACACCTGGGTGATCTCATTCTCCTTTATTTCTCTTTTTAACCAGGTTTATGCCAGCATTAATAGGCATCAGCAATTAATTAAGTAGCAATTAGTTAGCAGGAATTAGGAATCACTGTTAACAATTGTACTACTATAAATAATATACAATAGTACACTTAGGCCAGTAACAAATCACAATTATCCAGTTATGGGTTTAACATAATTTAACCACAGTCCATCATGACACACATCACTGAATATAATAGTTAACATGGAAGATACACTCAGATGATGGCATTCTGATATGACAGTCTTCACCTTTGCCCAGTGTGACTAATTACTGTGTAGAATGACAATACCGACTACTTTCTTTCTGCTGTGTCAGTTGACATTATTGTAATGGTTAATGTTTTGACAAATTAACAGTGCATAACAAATAATGGACAAAGATGGCTTGTGGAACAGACATATGACCATGATTTCATGCCATCTCTAATTGACATTTGTTAAATTTGTTAATACAGTTAATGGCATATAACGTAAATCCATCATAGTGTATAAGTGTTTATTTTAACCTGTTCACTATTTACATACAGTTGTCTTACTGCAGCAATATGGAATTCAAAAATGGCCCCTGTTAACACCAAAACCTTGCCTTTTTGTGGTGGCAGGGATTGAAACCAGAAACATTATTACACTTTCACCGCACACAGACATAACATGCCACTTGTCTGGCAGTGCTGATGGTACTATGCAGAATCAACAGTTTTTACACAGTCATACTAATTAAAGTACTGACTGCCAGTGATGGCAGATAATATCTTGGTGTATAAATCTACTTTACCAGTATTGTCATTGTTACCAGTTACTATGCAAACATGGACACGTTTCAGAAAATGTACCTGTACATGCCACAACATTTTAATCTGTCAGTCATTTGTGTTGTGCTAATTGTGAGTTTGCAAAATGTAACTGTCACTAAACTAAGGATTACTTATGCATCCCAAATTTCTTTCAGTGTTAAATTATCAACATTACACATTTCAGTTTATGACAACAGTTGAAATCTCTGTAAAATTAAGTCACATGACAGGATTCAAACCTATTAATAGCTCATTCACAGTGTAACAAATATAGCTTTACAAAGGAATACCACCAACACTCTCAGAAAAAATGTTTGAAGACATGATCATTGTCATGGAGTACATCTGAAGAATGGAAACAATGTTATACAAAGGTATCCCACCCTCAGTGGATTACAGCTGTGTATGCAGTGCACTGAAATGAAGGCATCACATCATTATTACACTGTAGCCTGGATGCAGTGTCGCCATGTTTTAGTGAAAGACTGATGGCAAGGTCTTAGCGCATGCATAGGAACATTCTTCGTGTTTGCCTTATGGTAAGAACTGTCATTGGCCTCTGCTCATTGATAACCACCAGTGCTTCTCAGTGCCAAGCACTGCACAACAGATAATTAAAATAACTGTTGGGTGTATGACCCATTTGTGCCAATGTGTGTTTGACTGGATTTCAGGTATTTTTTGTCTATACTAAATGTTGACAATGGGAGGATACAACAGAGATGTAAAGGGGAAGGAAGCAAATGATTGCATGGATGCTGGAATGACATTCACCCCCTGCTGCACCTTAGTAATCCATGCTAATCCTAACCCTAACACTGCCTCTAACCATACCATGCAGCTTATCTGCAACAATTCCTTCCAATAAGTCAGCTTGGACGCTCACCATGCACATACATACACACAAACAAATGCACATGCAGACATGTGCACACATGCACAAATACATATGAACGCTAAATCAATCTCCTAACCTAACCCACAACACTCACAATCACACACATACATTAAATATATTTCATTGCCTAACCCTTCCTTTAACCCTAAAACACAGACATTTGCACACAAACTCCCAGTCCCACCACATACTTTTATCAACCATTTGGTAGTCGCCCAAACATGCGCTCGAACTAACAACCCATTGTTCAGTACATGCAGCAGTTCAGCTGTGCCACATAAACGTATGGTGACCAACTGCACTGCACTGATATATTTAGATGTATAGAGAAATACAAAAATATATTTAGATATATATAGATGGCTAGAATGATAAAAATAGATATATCTATATATTCATATCTATCCATACAGACACACACACACACATATATATATATCTATCTATCTATATATATATATATCTATCTATATATATATATATATATATATATATAGATACATATGTACAGAGATAGATTTTATGAACCATAAAAAAGTTATGGATATAATTCAGAAGAGATATGTTTTACCAGGTAGATATTAGTGAATATGTAGAAGGCTTGTGTGCTTAATATTAAATAAAAGACACAACAGAAAAACCCAAACAGAATTTAAACTACTGTGTGGAAAGTATGGGTTGATATGAAAATAAAGGACTGCGTAATCTGACTGATGTTGCTTACATTACAAGGACCTTGAGTTAGAATGAAAACCCTGCATACTACCTGTTATTTTTCTGATGAATCATTATCTAATTAATGACTGGACTAAATGCAGGTATGGACAATGTGGGGAAGGGGTAATTTAAAAAGAGGTAAAATTCATTGTGCAAGGTACAGCAGTATTTATCATTACAGAATTGGTTACAATAATAGCCAACAAGACTTAGAAGCACACAATATTGTTGACTCAGAAGACACTGTGAATGAAAGTAAGACAGAATCATGCTAACACAGCTCATACTAAGTAGGTGATGAAACCATGCTATTAATTGATGTACTATACAACAAGCAGGTATGTATAATGGATAGAAAGATTTAAAATAATTAATATATACCAATGTTAAAAAATAGAAACTGACAGAGAAAAAAGCAAGGGGTGAAAAGTGAGGGGAAGAAGCAGGAAAAATTGATCAATGGCTCAGAATAAGGAAATACTTTACAAGACAATAAATCCATCCATCCATCCTCAACCCCCTTTTCAGATTTTGCACACGAGCAATAAATAAATAAATAAATAAGGGATCCTGATATTGATAAGTGGTCAGAATTATTTCAATGAATGCTATACCCATGATCATGAAGCTAATTTGATGAGTGGGTTTTAACTTAAATTTAAGGAAACACAACATTAAGGCAAGATGGTAATTTTGTTAATGTGTCAGTGATGTAATCTGCAAGTGGGTAAACAGCAGGTCTATTCATATAGGGAAGGCAGTGCTAGAAAATAAAGAGATGATGTGGTACACACTGAAACTCTGGACTAAAGATCACTGGATTCTATTAACAGAATATGAAAACAATCACAATGTGATAAAGTGATAGAATAAAGTGCTTATGAAGAACAATGTTAGTATCCATGAGGGACTGATCTCTATGCCCTCTGACCACCTTAATGTTATATCGTTCTCTAAGAAATAACAGAGTGTCATCAAAAAAGCAGGTGTCATAGAGTGCATGTACATGATTTTTATAGATGCGTGGATCTGCATGAACAGAGGCAGTAAATAATGGGACTGTAATTCTGCTAGAAAGAATCAGAAGTTAGATGAAAATTATGAAGTTAACAATGTCATAATCATTCTGCTAATATTTAAGCAAACTGAAATATCTTGAATTGTTCCCTGTACTTAAACAGTAAGCATCCTGGAGTCTGTCTCTGACCTTCTTTTGTTTGTTTGCTTTTTTGTTCATGTATGTTGAAGGACTATGTCACAAATGTCCCTTTCTGCTCAGACCTTGTTACAGTCAATCAAAATACAAGCAACACAAGACAATATACAGCAATGCAGCAATGCATATGCAAAAAACAGAAGTACATAAACTGCAGCTATTTTAGACATAGCATTTGGTCATTATGACTACATACTAAAAGTAGAATAAGTACACAATTACATGACTAGTGAAAGAATCTCACAGAAACAATAAGCATAACTGGACAGCTTAAGAAAACAGAAAGAAGTGAGAGAACTGCAGATACGCTTGTTTCTTTAGATATGGGAAAAATTATGGAGAATTGCAGAGAAGCTGATTTTATATAAAATGAGATAAGTTTGGAGTAGATTAGTATTTATATTTGTTTGTAGATGTTTACATAGGACAGATGTGAGTTATTAGGTTGAAGAGGTGGGTTTTTAATGCTTTTTGCAATGTAGGAAGTATATACAGTGAGTAGACTGGATTTGGGTTGACTCTAGGTTCATAGGTTCATAGGTAGGTACTGGGCTATCTGCCCAAAGGCATATATTAGCCCAGCCACATTGTGCGGTATTCACCACCCCTTTGGTTAGTTCCCTAGGCCCTTGATCTAGCAGCTAGTACCCTTGGCCCCTATCTAGTAGAGCTGTTGGTATGATCCCTGGTGTGAACTTTCTGTTAATTATGTGCTGTTTGGCCATAGGCAAGTAATTTAAATTAAAATGTCTATTACCTTAGCAAGTTATAGTCTCAAAACAGAAACATTCACATGGTCACAAGTCACACAAAACAAATGTTTGTAGGGCACAGGCCTCACTGTACCCTCTCTGATAGGTGTGTCAAGTCATCATACCCCCATCCTTGAATATACATATTCCAAGGTTGCACAAACTTGAGGAATAGGGACATGATGGAAAACAAAAGTAAAACTCAGTTTCTCTTTCTTCATTGACTTCACATTTCAATCAGTGTGGGACTTAGATCCCAATATAATGAAACATCACCTACATGAAATCTGCAACCTTCATATATCAATGCTTCAGGACTCATTTTGTAGGCTGTGGCAATCAGCTGGTTCCCCAGTGAATTATGTGGTAGCTGAGGTCCTAAGTGATCTTGAATTTGTTTTAAGAATGTGTCTTCTTGCAAAGGGTGGACAGTAATTGAAGTCAAGTAGTTTCTGTATACTACTATAAAAGTTGATTATAAATTGATGAGTAGCATATATGTTTTGGAGCGTTAACAATGATTATTACATTTGAGGAAGGAAATCAATAAGCTTTGCTTAAGCAGATTTGTAACCTGATGAATGGTGATGGGACATTTATTATTGCTGGGTGCTGCAGAAGACAAAGAGATTTTCATCTGTGCAAGAAGAGGTAGTTTGTTTTGTTCATATAATATTTAAAGTTGAGGCAGGATTAAATCAAAACAATTACACATGCAAGTGTAAAAGGTCAGACAATGAAGTAGGAATAAGATTTTATTTATCTATTTATTTTTTATGTATTTATACATGTATTTTATTGCCAATGGTTAAGCTTAAGTTGAAAAATCATTTGGTAAGTGTGCCAGCATTTTGAGTTGTTTAAGTTGCATCAACAAAAAATCTGAGTGCCAGAAGATGAAATCATTAAATAATTAAAATTATACATTTAGCAGAATAGTACATTTGACCTGCAATTAATAATGAGGATAAGCAACAGGGTACCAAGAAATGACCTGAGGAGAATGCCATCTGAAAAAGGGTGTATATCACATCATCAAACTTGTATAAGTTTGAATGCTGTAATATCGAACCCAAAAGTCTGAAACACAAAAATAGCAAAGCCAAGGCACATCAATTTTTTTCCCAGGGAAAAAAATTGGTGGGCCATTTTCGGGGCTTTGCTATTTCTTCCACTGTGATCTGATCTTGGAGTTTGTATATTTAAGTAGGGGGGTGTGGGGGGCACAGCCATGTTGGGGGGTGTGGGGGTGAAGGCCCCCCCACTTTAGTTTTAGTTTAAGGTTTATGTTTTTTTTTTTTTTTTGTTAGGGAACAGCGATTTTTTTCCCTGGGGAAAAAAAAAATCACTGTTCTGTGTGTTTGTTACTGTGTGATTTCAGACTTTTGGGTTCGATACTACATCGTTTGAACTTATACAAGTTCAACAATGTGATATAGACCCTCTGAAAAATTGGTGGGTGGGTGGAAGAAAGATGATTCACAAAGTACTCATATGGTTTGGGCATTTAACTCAGTCCCTTCAGCACAGCTCTTTCGAGTGTGTACCTTTAATTCCCAGTGTGTGGGGGGGGGTTCTTAAGACTTTACAAAAATGAAGTTATCACCTTACACTTCAAACAAATATTCATATCTCTGGAACCATAAGTATTACAACTGTAAATAGCAAACTATTCAGGATAAATGTATCTTTACATCACTGGAATTCATTCAGTTTGATGCTTTAAAGTGGAAATTATAAGCCAAAATAAAGACAGTAAAGATTAATTTTGTAATGATGTATTAACAGATTATGATATTTATTTATTTATTTATTTTAGTTATTGACATTTGTTAACCGGGTTAGTCCAACTGGGCTTGTTGCCCATTTTCAGTGGAGACCCAAGGAGAAAAGCTACAATACAAAAGAAAAAAAAATACAGTTTACAAGATAAAATGCAAGAAGTAGTTATATATACAACTTTGTACTTGTGCATTCAGCATATGGAGATTATACAGAGATATCTCAGTAACCATTCAAGCAAGGCACATACTGCCAATAAGAGTCTCTTCATATAGCTGTAAGCTTTCATATGAGGTTATGCAGTTCTGTCTGTGTTACCTGAATGTTGAGATATTTAGAGAAAATTAAAATTATTACAATACAAATAGACAGTATACAAATAATATGCAATATCACTTTAGCTGCATTAGCCAGTTGTTAAATATCAATACAGTTATGTTTTCCACCATGTATGCTTCAAGATAAAATATTCTGATACCTTGTATGTAGCTTGGTTTTGGAATTATGAATGCAAATATGAAGAAGAAATAATTGCCACCTAGAGACACAGTAACAGGCAACTGCTTGGAGGAACACTTATCTGTAGTCTTTGAATCATAGTAGTGTGCTGTTGCTGATACCAAAAACAGAAGGATTTGAAGGAGTTTGAGGTAACTCACAAGCCAGGATAATGAAAACATATCATGTTGATTTACCATGATTCATCTTATCAAAGGTACTGAGATTGTGGCTGAGAAGTTCAGTGGTGTTGCAGTGGCCTATGAAGAAATCATATTTGTTATGGAAAATTTAGTTGTTAAACTTTAAACGTTAATTGCAGTGGTTGGACATACCTGTCTCTAGAATATTGGGGAGAGGTCCAGCGTTTGAAATTGCGTGATATTGATAAGGGGAGAGAGGAATGGGGAGCTTTGGAAATGGAATTATACTGACCTGTATGATTTTCAGATATGAAGGAAGATCTTTTTTAGAAATGTTCATGTCTAGCATGTGTCAAAGTGCTTTGTTTGTGTTGTAGGCATGGATGAACCTTGTATACTGACCGGCATAAACTTGTTAAACAGGGTGTGGAGTATTTTAATAATGGCTGGAAGTTGTATTGGTTAGGTTGAAAGTAAAAAACTACAGGAGCAGAAAATGTTCAGACTAATGGGTAGAGTCAGGTTAGGAGATGTATATGGTCCAGAGCTTCTGAAAATGTATTAAAGAATCAATCAATTACCAAGAAAGCTTTGTGATGTTGAGGATGAATCTGCCTTATTTTTCAATTCATTCCATGGAAAGTTGGGGTTAGCTTAAGACGTGCCAATTAATTTTAATGCAGAAGTTTTTTCCTTTTATTAAAAGGTTTCTTACAGAAATTTCCTAAGGATCTGCATTGTTCATAAGGTTCTTAGTTGTTGCAGTATTTGTAGCCTTACTAAGCATTATGTCTGTTGAAAGCAAATTTTAGATAGTGAAGTGAGATTCAACACACTTTTTAATATGGAATTGTATTTGTCTAGGAGGAGAAGATATATGTTTACCAATTACTAATGAGCAGTACCAGATGTTATTCAGACGTAACACAATAATTTGTTCATGAGCATCTGTGAGAATGGGGAGTGTGTTTCTTTCAGAGAAAGTACTATTTGGGATTATTCTGTCAGGGTGAAATTTGTTGTTGATGAGCAGGCGACAGTTGTGGTATTTGTCAAAGCTCCTCCCTTGCTTTCTGATCATCCTTCCGCTCGCTGCTTTTTGGGGGTTCAAATGGAGAGATGAAATCAGCAAGAAAAGGAGAGTAGCATTGCTTTATTGCTGGAATGTAATTCTTCCTCAAGTCTTGGTGAGTACCTTCACATGATAGACTCTGTTTTCAAAAAATTTCACCAAGACCACACTGGTGTATAGACTATATTTTATATATCATGGAGAGGAGTAGGTTAAAAATTAAAAAAAGACAGCAGTGTACAAAAAGTACCCAATCCTGGTGTATGTATTGGTGCCAGGACTGGAGCAATGCAAAATCCTCAGGACACAGAAATATTCCTACAATGGGGTTGGGCCAGGCTTAGAGGGAGGATACCCCTTGTGATAGAGGGCGGTATTAGCCCACAAAAAAAAAATACAAAAACTGCCAGGTCAAAAAAGAGCAATTAGGATAACAGAGTGGATTGAGGATAAGAAAGAAATCATGTATTGTTATTAAGCAGGAAGCCATAACTCTCAATCTTAGAGCAAGAAATCTGAACAAAGCCATAAATAAAAGTGGGACAAAGACCCAAAATAGGGACAATTTTTAAATATTGCTTTTACAAGCCTAAAAAGTTGATAGAATAACAGGTTTTACATTAGTATGAATTTTCTGAATGGCATGAAGTCTGAAACTCCCGTCTGTCATTGTCTTTTAATTTCAGTCATTAATGATTTGCCTGTAATTTGCCAGAAAACTGCAATTTTATGTAAAATGGACCAAAAATATAAGGAAAATCTGGACATTCTGCAAAAATCTATACAGTAGAGAGGTGTGCAAGGAAGCCAAGAATTTCCAGAAAGAAGTGCTTTGAACATGTTCCACACCCACCGTAGCATTAAGCTAAATGTTTCTGAAATTCTAACCATAGAACTTGAGCTCCAGTACTGGCTTTATGTGATGGGATCCCTCTCTAGTAACTCTGCTATATTTAGCAAAGGACTACATCCACCCAATGTCTTTTGTTCAATACTCTGAGTGGTATGAGATACAAGTTTGTTATCAGAAGGGAAAAAAACTAGTTTTTCTTTTATTTAAAAGCTACTTAAATATTTTAAGTTGTAGTTATAAGTAACCCCGGAGTGATTTTTTTTGTACTTCTTTGCTTTTTGTCCATTTATCTGTTTGCATATTTTAGTTTGTTTTTGGATCTTAGCCTTAATTTGTAGTTATGTGAAGATTGTATAGAACTGCAAAATGTTAGCATTGTTTATTCATTATATTCCACTTTTACTTCTATAAGTAGAATTATTTTTTTTTTTGTATTTTGAACACAGTCTGGGAAATCTGGTAGATTCTTTGACAGTTGTGGCAGGACTATGATCTACTGCCAGATTTGAACTTCATTTAATCATTTGTTACAGCATTACTGGTACATTTCTGCATAGTATGGCGCCTTAGTCTGTGCTAGGATTGCAGTAGTGGCATTATTGTGAATTCTGCTCCAGGATTTGCACTTCAGTACTTTCTATAGCTGTATATACCTGCTTAAAGTTATATTCCAGTAATCTGGTGCTTTATAGGTTCATAGATTACTAGTAGGTTAACTACCCTTGTGGGCCATTTTAAGCCTAGCCAGTTACCCCATGTGAGAACCATACCCTGCACCTTGTGTTTATAAGGTAAAAACCTTAACCATTATGTTAACCTTGCAACCTTACATCAACCCTCAATATCCTGTGGTAGGATTGCAGAAGTAGCAGCATTCTCAATTCTGCTCAGGATTTGTGCCTAAGTATTTTTACAGCTGTATATACCTACTTAAAGGTACATTACAGTGCCTTTCTGTTTACCTTGATACTGTTATTGCCCTGTTCTTTGAGTCTTCCCCACCCCCACTAAGGTGTTAAGCTAAATGTTTCTGAATTGCTAACCAGGGAATTTGAACTCTGGTTTGTATTATTTTTCCCTAATTGTCCCACCATTTTCTTGTTGCTTTTAAAAGTTTTTGTCTCTGGCTTCCACCTCTTGTGGCAGTCTGACTTCCAAAGTCCTTCTCTCCCCATTTTCATTGCTATTTTCTGTTTTGTGACCTATTTAAGTACTTTCCCACCCACTGTTTTCCATATACCCATAATACTAAGTCCCCACCCAGCAAACAAGTGCTGCACTTGAGTAAACTTCCATTAATACAAATTGTTTCCTGCTCTTTTTACCAGAGCTCCCATCTGCTTAGCACTCTAGCCACACTCTGCCGATGTTTGGAGTACATACTGCTCCATTCTTTGCAGATAAGAGATGTATTTTATTGATTTCCTGTTTAGAGTGGGACTGTTTTATTTTTGGTTTATTTGATTGATTTTGACTTTAAATCATTCTAAAGGTCTCTAATACTTAAAATTTCCTTGTCATGGTAGTTTAAGTTTTGTTGTATCATTATACTAGCAAGCAATCTTTCGTGGTGTTCCTGCATCAAGAGGTTAGCAGTGGCCTGTGCAGACACAAGTGCCCAGAAAGTAAATGTTATCGATAAAACTTCTTTAGAAGTGAAACCTAGAATTTAGTGTGACTAAAACAAAGCCACTGAGCAGATACAAACTTAGAATGGCTGGTTTGCACATTAAACAGCACTACCATCGAATCTTAGCACAATCTAACTTAGTGTAATGCCATATCCCAGAAACAACACAAAAAGACCTCTGTGTTACCCAGTCCAGCCCTACAGTATCCCACCCAAATACAGGTCTGGACAACATGGATATGCAATTTCCAAATGCCTGCATAGCCAGTTTGGTAGATATGGGCATCCTGAGACAATATAGCAATTGTCTCATATACACAGGTAACAGTTTAATGATTAAAAAGCAAACAAAGTATGTGAGAGATGCACAAACACAATTTTATTTGAGGCAAAAATCTCACATACAAACAAGGTTGCCAAGAAAACACACTACATCCACCACACATACTGTCCACCAGACATACCTAAATCAACCTATGCTGAGGCACTAAAAAGTAATTTTCCCAAACTTCAAAGACCTCTAAACCTTTAAATGGTAATGCCTATTCTCAGCAATCTCTAAAGCACTTACCAAAAACAACACCAAACACCACACATACTCCTACACCCACTGGTGCCCTAACAGCAAAGCCCATAAGCCAAGCCAATGCATTACCCAGGACTCTTATCATAGGGAACTCCATTTTATGACATATAAATGAACCACTTACTAGACTGAACAATAAGATAACAGTTAGTCACTTATCTGGAGCTAGGATCCACCAAATTATGCATGCACTCAAGTCATGACACCACAGGTATGAGTCTATCATAGTCCATGTGGGTATTAATGACCTGAGATGTACTTCCATGAACAAATGAAGAGAGACATTGTTGATTTTCCTGAATATGTGTCTCAGGCAGGTATGTGCTTTGCTTTGAGAAGCACTCTAGCTTCACCAAGGACGCTGCTACAGTATGAACAAAAGATGATTTACTTCAGTAATGGCTTAGTTTCTGGTGTCTTTCCAGGGGGATTCAATATTTGCTAGTATGGGAGGATATGGTTAACAAACCACATTGCTTTGCAAAGGATGGCCTGTACCTGTCTCTCCTAGGCTTCTAAATATTGGCTAAAACATTATCTACCTCCCCCCAAAAAAAAAACTTTTTTAGGCAATGCAAAATTGACAAACCTACCAACATAGCAAATAAAACCCAAAGAAACATAAAGATGCTCTTGCTCAGTGCTAGGAGCCTAAATGAGAAACTCCACACTGTACAAGGCCACCTCCCCCCACTCTGGAGACTTTAGAGATCTGTGCCATTGCAGAGACATGGTTTAAATCTGCAGAAAGTACTCAGAAGTTGCAAAGCTTCATTGCCTTACACACATTTAGATCATCAACTGCACAGGCAGGGACAAAATGCAGATGAGTCCCAAACTACATTAGCAACAAGCATAACTCTATATTGGTTAAACAGGATGATGCCCTGGAACGTATCTATGCGCAGATCACCATAGACAAGGTCCTGTACCATATCCTAACAAGCAATACTTCACCTTGTATGTCTCCAGAGTCCTATAGCACATTCCTAGACCTTCTGGCAACACTCACCATTAAACCAAATGCCCTGTTTATGTGAGACTTTAACTACCACTCTAAAGATTTGGAAACATGCACTGCCTCATACTTGCAGGCACAACAATTCCTAGACTTTATTAACACAAATACGCTTGACCAGATCACTTGCAAATCCACCAGAGATTCAAACACGCTGGACCTTGCACTCAACAGTGTGGGATAGCTCTGCATCTGCCCACCCCACCCCCATCCCTCAGTGTAATAGCCTCACTGGTTAAGTTGGACCACAAAGTTGTGTCTTTTGAAATAAAAATCAACTCAGCAACCCCAGCAAACCCTGTAACAGTTAGGAACTATTCCAGAGCAAACCACACTCTATTAAGTGGTTTGTTTGTGTCTTTCAGCTTTTCCCAGTTAGGGGTCACCACAGCGGAACTCCGGTCCGCTAATGATTGGCAGTAGATTTTTACGTGCTGGCTTGCTGGGCCTAATGTACAACCTTCACCGAAGGAACGCCCATTCATGCATGTTGCCACACAGAAGATGCTCTAACTGAGAATTGAACGGGCAACGTCTAACTGTGAGTGGTAATATATCAAAATTCAATGTCCCACCGAACCCTGAGTTCACAATACCCCATGCAGAATTGTTCACAGAGACATTGTACAACCATGCAAATGGATGTATAGATGCTGCTGTACCATCTAGGAGTAAGCCCAAAACAAACTCTAAAAACAAATCACACTTTTGGAATCCTAGTTGTAATAAGGTATATAACAAAAGGAAAAAAGTCATAGCTAAAATCAGGAAGAATAACTCCCATAATGATGACCTATCTAATTAAACTAACCAGGAAACTAAGTGGAATAATAAACATCCATGATACATAGGGACACAGTTATGAAGTCACAGGCTAAAAACAACCACAAGGTCTTCTACAGCTATGTCTGAAACCTCATAGGCAGCACAAAGTAGCATGCCAAACTGGTGGTCAGTGGTGCCACCTTTACTGAGCACACCGACATAGTGAATTTGCTTGATGGCTTTCAAATTCAGTTCAAGCTGCTTCACTCACTCCCCCTGCTCCATCCATGAAATACCTAATAGCATAACCCCCAATTATTAACAAGGGAACAGATCTAGGTGGCACTCACTAAGGCCAAAAAGTCAGTCACAATGGGCCCTGACAATATCTTGAGATGCCTCCTAAATAGCTTGAAACATGACCTATCTGGACCACTTGAGTCACTTTTCAAAACAGGCTTTGTACCATGAGAATTGAGGACTGCCATGCTTATTCCACTTCACAAGGGTGGACTATCACCATCCCCAGAAACTACAAACCTATTAGTCTGACTAATGTAATATGCAAAGCCATTGAAGAATTATCATGGAAATGATCAAAAAAGACATATGCAACCTTCAGACACTAGACCCAATATAGTCTGGCTTTGGCAAGGGAAGACTATGCCTACTAAACCTGATGGACTACCTTGAGAAGGTATCAAGACAATGGATGAGGAGAAATGGTGCATACAACCTACGTACTTGAACCTGGCTAAGACATTCAGTACAATACTCCACTCAGGTACAGTTGACAAACTCACCAAACTGGGCATAAACCCCTACATAATCTGCTGGATTGCCAGCTGGCTCACATGCATAACCTAGGAAGTCAGGATTGTTGATACCATCTCTACTAAGAGACAGGTGACCATTAGGATACCTCAGAGCTTCATGCTGAGACCAGTCCTATTTGACATCTACCTCTCCAAGGTAAAGGCTAATGTAATGGGCCTTTGGTTGACCAAGTTTGCAGATGACTGCAAACTGGGAGCTATCATAGATTTAACCCATGACACAAACATCTTACAAGAGAGTCTAACGCAGATAAATGACTGGTGCCAAAGTCATGGATTAAAGCTCAATGCCAAAAAATGCCTTTTGGGAAAACTGCCACCCAGGCTAACTGCTTCATTGATAAGACACTCCTAAGAGTTGATCCAGTAGTCAGGGATCTGGGAACACATGTAGACAGTAATCTGGTCTTTAACCAACATGAGGCCAAGGTAGTAAGAAAATAATTCTATGTTACCCAATTTATAACTAAGAGCATGGAGCACATGTCCAAGGAAGTCATAGTGCCACTTTATTTGGCCCTTATTAAACCCATCATTGAGTATATAATGGCCCCTTTGGCATGTGCCTAACTAGACATATAAAACAGTTGGAATTCCCCAAAAGGTTCTTTTCCAGGAGAATTCAGGGTATAAATACATTGTTTTATGGATTATCTTAAAGCCCTGCCTCTATACTCTGACTCCTACAGGTTACTGAGAGGCGATTTATGCCTGGTATACAAGGCATCCTTGGATCCAGGTCTGATGGACAATTTGCACATCCATAAAATGAATGGCATCAGAACCACTAGATCCAAGGATTTAATTTTTTCTTGTGACATAGATAAGACATGTTATTGAGACAGATTTGTATTTCTGAGGATCCCTATGCTGTGGAACAGGCTCTCCATTCATGTTAAACAGAGTCCATCCGAAATCCTACTTAAGCATTACCTTGAAAAATGGATTGGAAATTGAAAGTTCACTATGAATCTGTCCTCAGTGTCTCTGAGAGACAGAGGCACACAGTAATGCCCAAACTAACATACCCCTCACATAACCTCTATAATCTTTCTAACTAACATACCCCCTCCTAATAAACATCCATGATACATAGGGGCACAATTGGGTTGGATTGCATGGCTAGGCTTATAAAGGCCCCAGTGGTCATTAGTCTAGTATATAACACTGAAGCCACAAACAATGAACCTATTAAGACAGAAATTAGAGGAAAGAAAAATATGTGCACAAGAAAAGCTGTCGAAAGCTTCAAATAAAAATTTGCATTCATTACTACAATGGATCTATTACAAACATTATATAGATAAAGAAACTTTGGGTCACTCAGATAAAGAAGCAATAGAGAGAGTATGAAAATATAAAGAACAAAACCCACAGATTTTTGAGATGTATAATAAAGAAATATGTACATGGTAAAGAAAAAGAGATTTTATATGGTAGAATATTTATGCAAAGAATAAAGCCAAAATAATCAATATAAAAAAGCATCTCCAAAGATACTTAAAGAGAAATACAGGCAAAGGCACCCTGATATGGAAAATTCCATAATACAAAAAAAAAAAAAAAATAAGAAAACAAAGGGAGACGTACAAAAGTGGAAAGGTAAGGTAGAAGTTAAATACATAGAAACTGAAGTCATGGACTGAATTTGAAGTAAAGGAGTTTGTGTAGAAAATTCAGCACAATTGTTACAGCATGATGGAGCAATGAATCCCCAGGTAAAGGAGCATCAACTGAAACGGCAGGCACCTGAGGAACAAATATGGAATGGGAAAGAAAAAAAGAAGTGGCATGGTGCAATATTTATGCAAAGGAAATACCAAAACTAATCAATATAACAAGGCAGCACCAAATAAATTTGAAGAGAAATGCAAGCAAAGGCACCCAAATATGGAACGTTTTGCAATGCAAAATAAATAAATGAAAAATAAAAAAAAAAACAAGGGGGAAGTACAAAAGAGGAATAGTAAGGGAGAAGTTAAAAATACAAAAACTGAAGTCATGGATTATCTGTGAAGTGAAGGATTTAGTGTAAACGTACAACATAGGCAGTGTAAATGCATGATGGAACAATGAGTCCCCAGATTAAGGAGAAATAGAAGGAGTAGGAAGCATCTGAAGATATGACATATGGTGCTGCTCTGGAGCCTTTTGTAGAAAAGCAATATAAAAGTTCAGTTAAAGTTGCATAGTAAGGGAGGGATCCAGAAACAATGGCAACTCTGATACAGGCAATGGTGTGAAGCGATGGGCAAATGAGTTCCTCTATGAAGGAGCAGTAGATAAAGCAGGATACATCTGAAGAGGATATGTCACAAGATGGTCTGGAACATTCTGTACAATACCTGCAAGAAACAGAGAGGAAAGAAGGTGCTACTAGTTTAAAAGAACATGACATAAGGGAAGACCAGCTTTATTTACTAGAGATGGGTGGACATATTAAGACTTATAACAGAAATAGTTTACAAAAAGTAAATATTAGGCGTTTACTAAATGTTAGAAGTTTGGTAAACCAGATTAACACAGTAATAAGGACTTTTAAGAGAAACTCTTGTGATATAACAGAAATAAATAAGACAAGTTACTGTGCAGCTGAATTAATAACAGATAAATTGTTATCAAAACAACACAGAACAATAAAGGAAAGAAATTAAAGAAGAAAAATGTCACCATGGATGCATCGAAAAGAGAAAACTATAAAGCAGTTAAGACAAGAAGTATCACTGCTAGAATACAGAAGAGAGGATGCAGCAACAAAAATACTTAGAAAGACAGATGTGGAAAAAGCAATGCGCAGTATCAAAAGAGATTAGAATCTACCATACAGTACAACAAATAATAAACTAAAACTATAAGCACAAGCAGGAAAACATAGATAAATATAAAGGAAAACAGCAAAATAAACAATTCATTAATGGCCCAAAAAAGTTTTATAGAGAACTGGAAAACAAAGCAAAAGGAATTGAGTCACTACCAAAAATGAGAAAATAGACACATTTTGGAGGACTCTTTTTGAAGACCCCGTGGAACATAAAAAAATTAAAAGAAACAATAAGGAGCTCTAATGTAGATGATATGAAATGGGATGAAGTAACATACCGTGAAATTGGAATTAAATTAAGAAAATATCCTAACTGGAAAACTCTAAGCCCAGATGAAATACTTAACTTCTGGCTAAAAGTACTAGCATTTTTACACAAAGATTTACCCCTGAGTAAGAATTACTTGTATGGGCATCCTCAACAGGACCAACCTGTTTAATGACAGGAAAAGTTTTAGTCTTCCTTCAGAGTGAACCTGCAAAGCATGCTGAAAATTAGACCAATAGCTTACCTTCTGATGATATAGAAACTATATACTGGAACTGATACAGAGTTTAAAATCATTTAGAAAAAAACTTCAGTCATAGCAATAAAACAAAAGGGTAACAAAAGAAAGTCATATGGAACAAAGGATCATTTGTTGCGTAATAAAGTCATAATAGAGAATTATTAAAAGTATGGCATGGGTAGATTGCAAAAAAAAAAAAAAAAGCATTTGACTGTATCCCATACTCATGCAGAAAAGAATGCTTAGAGATATATAAGACACACCTTAACTGATCAATTACACTACATTGACCATGAAACACTGGCAAACCATTTTGCAATTAAGCCATGACAAAGGGCAATTTATTATCCCAGGGATAAAAATTCAAAGGGCGATATTCCAGGTTGGTTCTTTGTCACTGCTGCTGTTTTGTCATTCCCTTAATCTGTTAAAATGTTTACTTAAAACTTTTCATCAACTTTTTGTGGATAACTTAAAACTGTTTAGTTCATCACATGTAGAGTTGAAAGCCCAATTGCAATTGGTTAAACCTTTCTCAGATGATATAAGAATGTCATTTATAAGGTTCATAAGTACGTATTAGGTTATCTGCTCTTATGGGTTATTCTAAACTTAGCCAATTTCCCCTGCATGTGGGAATCAAACTTTGTACTGTGTGTTTGAAAGGTAATGACTTTAACCATTATAATCTCCAACTCCCTAGATAATAACAGTTGCTTCCTGTAGTCAAGGCTACAGGGCTTGATTTCTTCATCCTCAATTTGCCTACTGTATGACTGAATAAGTCAGTTATAAGGTTTAAGTAATTTGTATGCTATCTGGTCTTGATAAATGTGAAAAAGCAATATTTAAAGCAGGAAAGCTGTAGTACCAAGAAAATATCAATGTGAGACAGGAATGTGATGTAAAGAAACTTAGACAGGAGGGAATGTATAAATATTTGGGAATTGATAAAGGACTGACAAAAAATAGACAAATGCAAATAAAACTCAGTAAGGAATATTTCAAAACACTAAAACTGAAAACAGCCTTCTAGGAATAAAGTCCAGGCTATAAGCAAATTTGTTCTTTCTGTTCTAACATACAGGTTTGGGATGATTGACTTGATTATTATATGGACAGCAAAAATAAATGCTTCAGGATTATCAAATGTTATATGAAAATCATTATATACCAATGTTATATATTCCATGCACTAAAGGAGGTATGGGCCTCCTGAATGTTCCAAAAAAACAGAAGAATGATTATAAACTGAAGGATCAGATGAAAAGGAAAGAAATGTAGAAAAGGCATAGAAATTGTGCCAAGTACAGAGATCTGCTGGAATAACCTCCGTTCAATCAGGATGTTAAGGAGATGTGAATTTAAACCAAAAGATGAAAGGTTAATAATGGCAGCCCAGGATAGTTGACCACATACATGCTGGTTTACAAACTCCATTGAACATGTGGGAGAAACAGACAAATGCAGGTTCTATAAAAACAAACTGGAGATAGTTTCACATCTTGTTGCTAGGCGTGATACACTCATGGTAATGGGCCAGTATACTGAAAGGCACAATAATGTGGTAAGATTGTTGCATTTGGGATTTGACAAAACATTACAATACTGAATTAGCTCAGAAGCATTAGAAACATGATCCACAAAGCATTATAGAGGATGATGAAGCTTATATCACATGACATCAGCTATTAGCAGCAATTCAAAAATAGATACGATAAAAACAGATATAGTAGTCCATAAAAAAAGACAAAAATGGCAAGGTGATCGATATTGCTACACATGGTGATTACAGTGTGTTACATACAGAGAGACACAAAGTCATAAAATACCAAGATTTCCAGACAGAAATGAAAGTGATGTGAAAGAAAGATACCTAGACATTTCCAATAGTAGTAGGAGGAAGAGGTCTAATAAAAAAAGAATTTGCAGTCATAGTTAGATATGTTATCGGGCAGCCACGGTGGTGCAGCAGTTAGCGTTGCCACCTCACAGCAAGAGGTTCTCCGGTTCGATCCTTGGCTGGGTGCCTTCTGTACGGAGTCTGCATGTCCTCCCCGTGGTCGCGTGGGGTTTCTCCGGGTGCTCCGGTTTCCTCCCACATCCCAAAGATATGCTGCAGGTGGATTGAACACTCTAAATTGGCCCTAGGCATGAGTGTGTGCCTTCCGTGGAAGGTTGGGCACTGGGCTGGCAACTCGACACCATAAAAACTCTACTGCCAATCATGAGCAGACAGGTGATCCGCTGTGGTGACCCCTAACCAGGAAAAAGCCGAAAGATGAAGAAGTTAGATATGTTATCAATACATGTGACTCCTTATAAATTACAGAAGGTGTCAATTCTAGGTACATTATGTATGCTGCAAAGAGCACTTTTGGCTAACATCAAAGATTGAAACAACAATACTAATTTCATGAATTTAAATGGTACCCTGACTTAGGAATAGAATCCATTCCTGTCATGGTGTTAGAATCCCAAAAGATTTGGAAAAACTAAATCACGAGTAGTCATAGAGGCAGTGCTAAGGGGTTAGGTAGATAGGTACTTAACTTCAGCTCCTTTTCACTGACATAACCACCAGCATCACTACAAGCATGTTCTATGCTCTCTACAGGCATGTGTATACTCCTGAGCACGTGCTTAGGGGGCTATCATCACTGGTATGGAGATCCAAGGATATTTCCCCCAGTCTTATGACCACTGATGTCATGAAAGCCTTTGCTTACACACATACAATTTGTTTGACTGAGACCAGTTCCCACCACCTATAATAGATTAGCAAGCGTACACATTTGTTTCACTCCTCTTTTTGATTTCTTTTCCGTGTCTGAGCTATGGGATTGTTATACTGTTTTGGCCACCTATAATGGGGGTTAATTTGGAGTGAAGGAAGAGTGACAGTCACCTCAATATTATCCAGTCTAATGTACTGCAATTGAGACTGTCTGATAACCAAATCCAGCTCACCAGTTCTTTATACCCATGTACAGCCTCTCTCAGTTATAAGGACAGAGCGGTCGGGTGGATCAAAAACACAGAAAACTCAAAATTCTACCTGGGTAACCTTCTAAGCCTGTAATAAATTCTCTGTGGTATTTTGTCATTCTTTTTATTCAACACAGTAAAAACAGTGTTAAAAACTGGCTGAAAACACAGCCTAAAACACAATAGCAGCAATGTTTGTTTGTGTCTTTTGGCTTTTCCCGGTTAGCGGTCATCACAGTGGAACTCCAGTCCGCTAATGATTGGCAGTAGATTTTTTGTGTGCCAAGTTTGCCAGCCCCGATGCATAACCTTCAACGAAGGTACGCCCATTCACGCATGTCTTCACACAAAAGACGCTCTAGCTGAGAATCGAACTGCACAACGTCTTGCTTTGAGGAGACAACACTACCGCAGCACCACCACCACAGTAAAAACACAATAGCAGCAATAATAAGGCAAAAACCTTACAAACTGGTACAGTCCCAGATAATCAAACTGTCCACAGGTTACAGCAGTGTTGTAAAAGCCGCAGAGTGTACAAGCGGCAAATGGCTCCAAAATAACAGTTTCAAATGGTCAATAGCAGCAACTGAACCAATAGACCTTACAAACTGGAACAGTCCCAGATGACCAGACAAAACTCAGGTTGCAAACATATGTAAAGTAGCAGCAAAACTGTACGAGCAGAAAACAATCCCAAAGGAAACAGTTCCAAATGGTTAAGTGCTTTCGTCCACTTAAACCTGAGTTTTGTCTAGCAATCTGGGACTGTTGCAGTTTCTAAGGTCTGTTGCTTCAGTTGCTGCTATTGACCATTTGAAACTATTTTGCAGCCATTTGCTGCTTGTATACTGCGGCTTTTACAACACTGCTGTAACCTGTGGACAGTTTGGTTATCTGAGACTGTACCAGTTCATAAGATTTTTGCCTTATTATTGCTGCTATTGTGTTTTAGGCTGTGTTTCCAGCCATTTTTTTAACACTGTTTTTACTGTGTTGAATAAAACAAATGACAAAATACCGCAGAGAATTTATTACAGGCTTAGAAGGTTACCCAGGTAGAATTTTGAGCTTTCTCTCTCAGTTATAGACAACCAAACAGTTAGTGGGACTCAGAGCTCCCTACTGAAATATCAGCACTCAAATTGCTGAGTGCTAACATGCCGCAAAAAAGACAGAAAATAGAGGAGAAGATCAAATATCAAACATCACTCACCCTCCAAACTTATATATATCATATAACATCACCATACTTTGGAGAAAAGGGAGTATTCTAACAAATGGCATCTCGGACTTGATATATATAAGTCCTATCTTTCAGCTATTCAATCTCTGTATTTTGAGACTCATTCTAGCAGGTCTTGACATTTCAAATTGTTACCGGGATTCAGTTGTCAGAGAGCTAATGTAGTATACTTTCCATTTATTGTATTGTTTTAATAATTTATTACTGTATTCATTTACCCATTTGTTAACTGTGGAAATGAACAGGTACAAAAATCATTCTCAGACAAAAGTCAGCCAGAATTGTTATAACAGAATTATAACATGCATATAAAACAGAGCCAAACAAAGCTGCTTTTACTGAGTGATGAGACATAAAAGCAGATCACAAGATGAGCATGGATAACATAAACGATTATCTTAAAATGACAACGTTATCATTATTTATAACTGAAAGAACAGTCATACGGAGGTATGTGCCAGCATCAAAAAAAGGACAGGGAAGAAGCCAAAAATCTGATAGCATTTTCAAAGTGAATGTGAGATGGGGACATGAGGGAAAACTTAAAATAAGACACCTACAGCATGCTCTGAGAGGGGGGTGGGAAGATAGCCACTTAAGAAGAAAGAGATAGGTGCAGTTAAGCAAATATGGAAGTCAGAAAAAGTGGAGAAAAGCATAAAGGAAAAGTGTGGATGTGATTCAGTATGGGAAACAGTTTAGTTCACTGAAGTCCATGAAGTATGAATGAAAAGCATATCTGCATGAGGTTAAAGGATGGAATTGCCCTAATGTACCACTGCATTCAGCTTCTGACTAGGAATGTCAGTTAAGGAGAAGATCTTTTTGAAGATACCAGTTAAAAAGAATGCTAACAGAAAGCAGTACCCTCAGATGACTGTGATCTAAGCTGATAAGATACAGAACAAGTCTGATTCATGGCAGCAGACAAACATTAAAACAGAGAAGTTTATAGATGTCAGATAAATAAAGAAGGTGGTTCTTTCTTTAGTGTTGAGGATACTAGTAAAGTTAAGGAGTCCACAGCTGTGAATGAAAGATCTCCAAGGTTAAGAAATCCATCTATCCACACCCCCTTTTTCCATTTTCAGATGATGCCAGGGTGTCACTTCAACAGTGGCAATCATCTAGAACCAACATTCACACTGCCAAGGGGCTACACATGGTTTTGAAATAGCAACTCTAAATCTTACAAAGTGATTTTGCAAGCTTATAAGATTTGGAAGTTGCATAGGGCAACTATCAGGAGGGCATATTCTAATATTTGTTGCTATGGCTGTTCTTCTAATAGGAGAGCACGTTTGTATGACATGTTTAGTTGTATTGAGATTTTGGAGATGATAAAATGAGTTATGAATGAGAGGTTACACAACACTCCAGATGAAAGTCAATTTGTTTATAGATATAGACTTGTGCTACTAGATTATTCAAAGTGTCAGTGTTAGAAACTGGTGAACTAGTTAAGAGTCTTGGGGTTATCAAAGATTACAGAATAAGACTGAGGTATGTTAATGTGAAAAGTGTTGTTATAAAACCATGAAAAAAGGTTGATAAGGGTATCTGTAGTATAGTCTGTATACATAATGTAGTGGGTCCACCCCTTAAAAGAAGAAGATTGTAGCATAAATAGTGACATTAGAAGATGGAATGGAAGATAATTAATGTAGAGTGAAAAATATAGGCCCTAGTAAAAAACCTTGTTGGGACTCAGGCTAAAACAATGCAAGGAGTAGATAATAAACTTTTAAAAAGTGCATACACTGAGCATCTGGATAGTCACTAATAAACCTGACATAACATCACCAGAAAAGGATAACATTTTAAGCTTTTCCAGCAAGAGTGTGTAATCCACTTTGGTAGAGGTCCAAGTATAAGAAGGCTGTTATTCATATTAGAAACATTGTGATGGATTGAAACAGAGCAGTACTGGGTGAGCCTAATCCATTCTGAGCAATGTTAAGGATGCAGCTGTCTGAAATGTAAGATGTAGGTGTTTCTATTACAGTTTTTCAAGGAGTTTGGAATGAGAGGATAATGCCTGATGTTCAGTATCATCTGGAGAAAAACAGGCTAGTAACCTTAAGGAGTTGGATGACAGCCAGAGAGGATTGTCCTAGTGCAAACAGATAAATTAAAACATACAAAAAGTTTTTTTAAATGTAGGATGAAGCATTCCGAAGGCATGACAATCATAAAGTACTGTCTTTATGACAGTGAGAATGTTTTAGTTTTAAAGAGTGGTTGTGGATTGCAATATCAGCCAAGTCATTGAAAACAGTGGGTTGTATATGAGGGATGGGAGGAGCCAGCTTATGACAAATGTGAACAAAAATCTGACAATAAAAACTCCTTTTAAAAGGTTTTGTTACACATAGCTGAGAGGTGGTGTCACTATACATGGTCAGATTTCATTCATGGCATTGTTTTTCTGTTCTAGGACTGGCTAGTTTACATGCCAGTTGACCTAGGGTTATCAAGCATCTACTATTGTGTTTGACTAATCTAGGCAAATTTGGCATTTTGTGTAATTCTGGCTTTATGTCCAAGTATTAGGAAAATCTGTTTGTCTGTATGGGAGTTTGTAGACTTGCCAAACAGTGTCACATTCAATGCATTATTTTTCTTTAGGTCATAAATGACCAAAGTGTACGTATAGTCTGAGTGGCTTATATAGGTAAGAGCACATAATTTGAAAGTGCTGAAAGGCTATATTTATGTTGTCAAAACTGTAAAGGTAAGTCCAGTCAATGCAGACCATTTGAATAATTGGGAAGATGTGTTTGGCTAGCAGGAGTGAGTGGTCATTTATTAACAGAGGAGGTGGTTTAAAGGAATATAGTAATGGTCAATAACAGTAATTGGCAGAACACACAGATGGTGGGAAATATTTGCAATATTATTAAGAATAGCATCCAGAAGGGAGTCAGTGCTAGGTTTTATAATTGGATGAGTGCTATATCTTCTAAGCTGTGTAAAGCCAGCTGAGAAGATAGACTTGGACTGCATTACAAGGGCATGCTCATTCAAGGTTTGAATTACCAAACAACAGGAAATTACTGGACCATTTGGGACCACTTGCTTAGATTACCTATTAGGGCGTAGAACATATAAAGAGAAGGTGAGATTACATGTACAGATTGGTTTCTGTTAGGAAAATGTATAACTGCAATGCAATATGTAGGCTTAGTGTATTAAAATATATAACTGCAATATGCAGGTTTAGTGTATTAAGGGTTAAAAGAAGTTAATACATTTATTCTGCTTATTCTGTGTGAAAATATGCAGCTGCTAGAAGCTCTGAAAAGAGAACAATGGATGTCTGTAAATCCACCATGGTCAGCAGAAAGTGTATTGAGGCCAGGACTGTACCTTGAATTTATCATATCAGAACCAGAGAAAGAATTGTGAGAAACTAAGGTAAGCTGAAACAAACTCAAGGTCAGGTTGTTTTTCTCAAAAAACATGTTTTTGCAAGACAGCAATTATTTGACCATGTCAGCAGCAAATCTAATAATAGCATCTTTCTGTGAACTTGTAGAAAACTGTATAAAAACTGTAGGCTGAACTATGGACAATCAGACAAACCTTGTACCTACATGCTTTGTCTCCTTACTGCAAGTAATAAAGGGTGCCTTGCTTGAACCTAACGTGCATTGATCTTTGTGTTTTCCTTTACAGAATGGTCCTTCGGACCGGAAACCCTCTCTTCACCTCGGATCAGATGGCCAGGTGGCTGAAACCGTATGGGAAGAAACCAAATCGGTTCTTCTTATATGGAAAGTCCTCCGACTGAATTGTCGTCAAAAGAGGCCAGCCACTTTCTGATCTGTGACTGAAGGACGGGTTTTCCATAAATCGGTGATCAATCACGTGGGCTCAGGTAAGGTGAATCTACTTTTTTTCAGTTTTAGGATCAGGGACTAGATGTGTATTGTTTTTTGCCAGATTGTATTTTTTCTTACTGTCAGGGATAAGAAAGTTACTGTCTTGTCATAGATCAGGAGAAACAGAATAAGTAGACTTTAGGTAGTCATTCTGAAGAGACTATAACAAAATCCGTGGTACACATTAAAACTAGAGAATCAAGGTGAAGTTATGTAACAATCAAAAGTAAGGGAAAATGGGTAATAACTGTGCAAAAATACCCCAAGACCCACCGTTAACGGAAGATGCAAAATATATGCAGTCACAGCGCACAGACAATGTCAGATACTTTTCAAAATGGGTTATTAAATATGAATTTGACAGAAAATTGGAAAAATCCTCACTCATCAAACTTATTAAACAACTTAAAACTGATTCTAAAGGTCAGGTAAAAAAGCAATGACAGTTAGGAATTCCCCAGGCACACAGGTGGCTGGACGAAGTAAACCGTAGAGACCAAAAGAACAAGGATTCAAAAACAATGTTTTTAGATAGGGAGGATAACAACCTAGTAATAGCAACAGCACCTCCGCCTCCCCCTCCCTTACCAGAATATGGAGCGAGTAGACAGGTAGAGCCACCTCCGCTATATCCTGTAGTCACTGAGGATAGGGACGCTATAAAACTAAAACTAGCTAAAATAAGGGATCCCATTGAAACTAGGTCCCAAACAAAAGCAGGTAATTGAGAGTCATGGCAGAAATTTAAAGACACACAACCTGCGGGAGAAGAAAAAGAGGAAATATGTCCACTCATAGAATTACTGAACCCTCAGGCTGGGCAGGATAATCAGGATACAACCATCTTAGTATACAGACCCTGGACTCCGGAAGATATCTGGAAAGCTACAGAAGGGATTCCCCATCTGAAAATTAATTTTAGAAAATTCTCAGATGATTTACAAGGAATGAGGCTAAGTTATCATTTAAATGGAGAAGAAATAGAAAGGGTAGTTCTCCAAATTGTAGGGCCAGACTGGTACATGATTTGTGGCAATTGGAATCCTCGTGATGCTGAACAAAAACCCCTTCCTCATAGCAGTGCAGATTTAGACGCTAGAGTAAAAGGACTTACAGACCGCATCTCTGAAAAATGGAAACCTAGGGCAGACTGGACGTGCATTAATCAATGCATCCAACAGGAGGGTGAGACAGTTGATCAATATTTTGCTAGGCTGCTAGGATGTTTTAATAACCACTGTGGGATGCAGATTCCACGAAGACCAAAAACAAGATTCCCCATATGAGCAGCAGTTGAAAAATGCATTTTTAAAAGGCAGTAGTGCACCTATAAGCAGTTTCATTACAAAACATATGGTTGATCATCGAACTAGCAGGCTACAATCACTACTCAAATATGCTAGGCATGCTGAAAGGCATTTCAATAGCAAAAAGAAAAAGAAGGCTCAAGTATTTTCTGTAGAGGACGGAGCGGAAGTTTATGTAGTACACCCCGGAAAGAAGGGCAGGAAAAATGCACAGGGAGGTAGGCAGTCTGATCAATGATCAGAAGACTTTGAAGGATGCAAGAAAAGGGGTGAATGTTTCAAATGTGGTAAAAAGGGACATTTGGCAAGGGATTGCAAGAAAAATAAGAAAGCAACTACGGAAGACAAGGAGGGTGAAGACTGACTATATGATAGTCAGGAATCATTAGAAGGGGCTAGTGCAGAAAGGATAAATGAGAATGTGAAAAGGGAAATAGGGGAAGTACAGGGAATTGATGATAGTGAAGGAGAAAAATGAAGTACTAGACTTGGTGTTATTGACCTTGGAGCTCTACTTAGCAGATACTAAACCAGAAGTTAGACTTTCGGTGGAAGGCAGGAAAGTCAAATTTTTGTGCGACTCAGGGGCATCATGAACCCTGATACACCCTTCCAACTTGCCAGGAAACTCAGAATCATCCGACTATATATTAGTCAAAGCAGCTAATGGGCAGCTATATCGGGAGCCTCTCTCCCGCAATATTACAATAACTGATCCTGTTTCGGGATTAACACAGAAAAGTAAGATTGTAATTTCTGCAAAGTGCCCAGTGAATCTCTTGGGCAGGGATCTCATGCAGTTATTTGGTATAGCAGTAGTCCCAACCATGCAGGGAATGGAAGCACAGTGACAAACCAACACCTTTGCGGTGCAATCGGGGGGTGAAATATTTTATTGGTATAGTCAGGACTTGGTCACAACTGGTCCGGGGATTGTAACCAAGGAGCTGATGAACGTAGCCATCAGTAAGTTTCCCTCCCTCGACATTGATAAACGACACCTGTTACATTGTACCCTATATTTTTGTAATACACCAGGACCCGATAAGGAATATGAAGAAAAATTATTTAAGAATCATACAAATAGATTGGTACTGCGTAACCTGTACTGGGACACAGAAGGGAATAGTGTAGTCAGCTGTTCGCTGCCTCAGGAATTTTTAACACTTTATAAATCTAATCGATTACCACATGTTAACTTGACCAAGAATAAAAATATACAGTGGGCAGACTTAGGGGAGAAAGCCACAAAATGGGAGAAACAAACAGAACTGGAACTGTCAGGACAGGGAATACAAGTACAAAAATTGAATTTTGTGACACAGACCAACCCAGCTGTGCACCTGCATTCTCTCAAAGACAGCTGATGGACACTCCTACTGAAGGAGGAAGAAAATGCCTTGCGAGATGTACCAGTGACTCTCTGGTCAACAGGGAAATCAGATGTAGGACTTATCCGTACGGCAGGGCCAGTTAATATCACACCAAAATCAGCATTTAGACCGCAGAAAAGACAATACCCTTAAGGAAAGATGCAGAGGCAGGGATAAAACCTATCATAGCAGCATTACTTAAGGGAGGGGTACTAGTGGAATCTCCCAATTCTCTGTGTAATACACCTTTATTTCCAGTTAAAAAGCCAATGGAGAATGGCGTATGGTCCAGGATTTGCAAGCTGTGAATGACGCAGTAATACCAAGGGCACCCATAGTGCCAGATCCACACACTCTGTTAAATGATTTAAAACCTCAACAAAAGTATTTCTCTGTGCTGGATATTAGTAACGCATTTTTTTCAATACCGATACACCCAGATAGCCAGTATTGGTTTGCATTCACATTTCAGGGAAAAAGATACACATATATGTGACTACCACAGGGATATTGTGAGCCCTATGATATTCTTACAGGAAATGTCAAGTAACTTGGCAAGGTTTAATCCACCGAAGGGTAGTTAGATTTTACTTTATGTTGATGACATTTTGTTAGTGGCCCTCACCCTGCAGGATTGTAGGGAAGATACAGTAGCACTACTACGATTTTTAGCTGCTGAGGGACATAAAGTAAACAAAGACAAACTGCAGCTCTGGAAAAAACAGGTGAAGTACCTAGGATATCTGATATCCAAGGAAGGTAGAACATTAGATGAGGACAGAAAAGTGGCAATCTTGCAGGCAACAAAGCCTACCACCAAGAAGGAAATGATGTACTTCTTGGGAACGACTAATTTTTGTCAAAGCTGGATTCCAAACTATGCCTTGGAATCTGCACCCTTAACTGACCTTATATATAAGACACCCATGGCAGCGCAAGATTTGTTACAATGGACATCAGAAGCAGAATCTGCTTTTTGTAAACTGAAACAATTAATAGCATCTCCTCTCTAGTTCTGGGATTACCAAATTATCATAAACGTTTTTTCCAGACTGTAGATTGCAAGCAGGGTTATATGGCATCAGTACTAACACAACAACATGGGGATAAGCAACATCCCATTGCTTTCTATTCATCACAGCTGGACCCAGTGGCACGGTCACTACCCCACTGTATCCAGGCAGGTGTTGCAGCTGCAATGGCGGTGCAGGCATCAGCTTCAGTAGTTTTGTTCCACCCCCTCACTTTGAGGGTACCCCATGCAGTTGCAATTATCTTGTTGCAAGAAAAGGTGGCATTTCTTTCCCCTGCTAGGCATCTCTCCTGCATGACTATATTATTGAGCCAACCTCATATGACAATTGAACAATGCATGACTTTGAACCCTTCTACTCTGCTACCAACCCCTGCAGACAGCACACCGCACCGCTGCCTGCAGGTAATTGAGCAAAAGACACTACCTAGAAAAGACCTCACAGATGTCCCCTTGGATAATGCTGAGGTGACATACTACATTGATGGCTCGTGCAAAAGGGCCCTGCAGGACAGAACCTAGTAGGATATGCAGTAGTCTCTGATACTGAAGTTATAGAAGCGAAATCTTTACAGCACCATTTATCTGCACAGGCAGCAGAATTGATTGCACTGACACGGGCATGTACTTTAGCAAAGGGTAAATGTGTAAACATTTTTACTGATAGCCAGTATGCTTTCTCCACTGTACATGTGTTTGCACAACAATGGAAAAACCGGGGAATGATAACATCTACTGGCAAACCTATAAATCATGCGTAGTTTATTTTAGATCTTTTAGAATCTATTCAGTTACCTCAGAAGGTGGCCATTTGCAAATGTGCAGCTCACACCAAGCAACAAGCTAGGATTTCAAAAGGTAATGCAAGAGCTGATACAGCTGCAAAACAAGCAGCTACAGAGGTATTTTTTTTAAATGAGGAATTACAACCCTCTGAAATTTTGAATCTGGATATGCTAAAAACAATGCAGACACTTACTATGCAAGCTGAAAAACAGCGATGGATAAAATGAGGAGCAGTCCTCGAAAATGGGCTGTACATCTCTAAAGAAGGGAAACCAATACTACCCTCTAATTTGTTCCGTTATGCGGCATTGTTGAGCCATGGGCAGTGCCATGTCTCAACAGGGGGGATGATACAGCTGGTGAACCAAGTGTTCACAACGTACGGATTTACAAACTATTCTAAAAAATTTTGTTTAATGTGTCAGATTTGTAACAAACACCATGCACAGGGGGCGATAAAGCCCAAGCAAGGGAGTTTTCCCACACCACCATATCCGTTTCACACTATCTGTATGGATTTCATAGAATTGAACAAATGTGAGAATAAGTATTGCCTTGTCATTACAGATATGTTTTCCAGATGGATGGAAGCCTTTCCAACCAAAAACCCAGATGCAGCTACTGTGGCAAAAGTACTTGTCAAGGAAATTATTCCTAGGTTCGTCATTCCGGACAGAATCTATAGTGACAATGGTACGCACTTTGTAAATCAAACCATACAGCAGCTGAGTAAGTTTTTTGGTATTTCTTTAAAAAATCATTGTGCATATCATCCGCAGTCTGCAGGGCTGGTTGAAAGACATAATGGTATACTGAAAAGCAAACTGAGGAAATTGATAGCTGAGACAGGGAAAACCTGGCTGTACTGTTTACCCCTGGCACTGTTTAACATGAGAACTGTCCCTACAGCAAAAGGACTGACTCCTTTTGAGAAGCTGTATGGGAGGGCTTATTACACACCCCAGTGGAAACCTCTCATGTCATTAGACCAGGAAGCTGATTTTACGTTAGCTGAATATATGAAAAAGTTGTTGAGTTCTAAACATCTGTTGCAGTTTAATTCTGTTTCAGGTCAAAAACAAACCAAAACATCGGAAGTGGCAGTGACGCCAGGAGACTGGGTGTGGATTAAAATCGTGAAGCAAAAGAACTGGGCATCGCCAAAGTGGGAAGGTACTTACCAGGTGCTTCTTTCAACACCTACTGCAGTCAAAATAGCAGAGCAAGCTCCATGGATACATCTGACGCACTGCAAGTTGGTGAAGAACTTCAAGCTGGACAAAGACCTTACCTCTCCATCGGGACCCTAAGCACAAAAGTCTGGCTACAAAGAGAGGTCAGATCAATAGGAACTGATCCGTCTCAAACCCAGTGAAGCAATCATCGGTGCTGGGATCCTATGGGGCAGAGAGTAAGATCACGTGTCCTGAGCAAAGACGACGGAAGCAAGAAAGATCCAAATGCATCTGTTTGAAAGAGCCGGAGAAAACAGGAATGTAGAACAATCATTTCCGCAGAAATTTTGCATGACCATCCTGTTGACTGTATTAGTAATAATAACCTTGTGGCCATTTCTCTTCTCAGCCACACAAGTAGAACGAAGTAAACGTGCAAAGTGGCACCCAAATTTCAATACTTATCAGGCTATTAAGCACACTTATGCAGACACCCTCAATATCTCCAATTGCTGGGTCTGTGCAGCTATTCCTACTGCACATGGAGAAATACCCTTAATACAGATTCCCTTAAATATGAATCAAACCTGGCAAGCACGACTGAAGGATGCAGTGAATGTGACATCGATTAAAAGAGTGACCCCATTTTTACCCAAGGCAAAAAGAGGGACAGTGTGCTTTCAAAACTATGGAAAAACAGAAGTTGGAAATAGGACCTGTAATATGACAGTGATAGATCACTGTACCAGGAATTCCTGCACCATGACAAACGAAGGCCAGCAATTACAGTTTGGCAATAGCAATAACTTTACTGAAAGGAAGAAAACGGTTGATGAAAATCAAATCATGTATAATAAAATGTTCTGGGTTATGACCCAAGAAAAGCCCGGTAACTATAAAATCGGCAACATCTCACTCGCAATTCCTGACTGCTACTTTGTGTGTGGTGATAGAGCATATAAATGGCTACCAGGCAACTGGTCTGGAAGCTGTTTTCTGGCATATCTGATTCCAGCAATATGACATGTATCGACACTACCCCAGGGGAAAATTCAAAATGTTCGAGAAATCAAGAAACCTGCTAATCCGGTGGGACAAGTTGATGCATCCTGGATATATCATCATGTTCTAGCCCATGTGAGTGACAAAGGACTGTCGCACGTGGATCTGGGTGATTACGTCATATCTTGGGCGGGCATAATACCAGCATACGGAGCAGTGAAATCAATCTGTAAGCTGAGAAAACTATCCAAACTTCTTGAGACAATGAGTAACGTGACTTTTTCCGCCCTAGAATTGGAGACTGATGAACTCACACCCATGAGGACAGTGGTGCTTCAAAATCACATGGCTCTCAACTTCACCCTAGCAGCGAAAGGAGGGTTATGCGCTTTAATCCAGGAGGAGTGCTGTTCATTTATTCCTGACAACAAACATGAAATAGACAGCCATCTCAAAATAATTCAGCAAGTGTCGGCCATGACCAAACCAGGACCGAATCCATTAACAGACTTTTTCCAAAAATGGTTGGGGGGTTGGGGCAGCATCTTGATGAACATTCTGATTGCCATCTGTGTAGGGGCAGCCTTACTGATGGTGTGTGGATGCTGCTGCATCCCCTGTATAAAAGGACTAGTTGAAAATTTCATAGATGCTTCAATTTCAAAGACTTTATATCAGAATGTTGAGTTAGAGGTACTGACTAAAGCTGAAGAAATACTTTCTCAAGCTTGAACTGAATGACTCTCTAACTGAAAATCCTGAGTGGGAAATGGTTAAGGGAAGAAAAACTGTTTATGCTTGTTTTGAAAGTCGAATAAAGTATTAAAAGGGGGGAAATGTTAGGAAAATGTATAACTGCAATGCAATATGTAGGCTTAGTGTATTAAAATATATAACTGCAATATGCAGGTTTAGTGTATTAAGGGTTAAAAGGAGTTAATACATTTATTCTGCTTATTCTGTGTGAAAATATGCAGCTGCTAGAAGCTCTGAAAAGAGAACAATGGATGTCTGTAAATCCACCATGGTCAGCAGAAAGTGTATTGAGGCCAGGACTGTACCTTGAATGTATCATATTAGAACCAGAGAAAGAATTGTGAGAAACTAAGGGAAGCTGAAACAAACTCAAGGCCAGGTTGTTTTTCTCAAAAAACATGTTTTTGCAAGACAGCAATTATTTGACCATGTCAAATCTAATAATAGCATCTTTCTGTGAACTTGTAGAAAACTGTATAAAAACTGTAGGCTGAACTATGGAAAATCAAACAAACCTTGTACCTACATGCTTTGTCTCCTTGCTACAAGTAATAAAGGGTGCCTTGCTTGAACCTAATGTGCATTGATCTTTATGCTTTCCTTTACAGTTTCATTACAGTGCTCCACTAGAATTGCAAGCCAGTATTAGTTCAGTATTAACTTCTGTGTTATTTGTAACTAGAAGTGAGATATTGAGATACTTTTTGTCAAAGGTGATTACCCCATTCCCCTTTTCCTGTCATCCAAGAAAAATAGGGTGGATAAACTGGATGAGACAGTTAAATGAGTTATAAAGCTTGAGCCAGGTTTTGGACGTGGCAAGAACATGGTGTTATGAGTGAAGATCCAAGACTCAATAAGATCTGTCTTGTTGATTATTGTGTACTAGTTACTGTGGCAATCATAAGGCCTTTGAGTTATTAATGAGGTACAGCAATTATGGATTATTGGTGAGCAGTGCAATTGGATGATTGTTAGGGCCACAATAGTATTGACATAAAAGAGAAGAAAAGAGAAGATTCTGAATAAGAGTAGCACAGTGTAGATGGTGACAGAACACAGTAAGATGAAGTTAAGGTATCATTTAGTTAGGTTAAGGCATAGGTGTTTAAAGATGGGTACTTTGTTGTAGAATAAAGACATTTGTACTAGTGTTGATTGAAGTGGGATACTATTAGGTAATTACTTGCTTATATAGGCTCATACCTGAATACTAAGCTAATCACCCTGAAGGGCTCTTTTAAGCCTAGTCAATAACCTGAAGTTAGGATCAAACACTGCACCTTGTGCCTATAAGGCAAAGGCCCTCACCCTTATTCCAAACTCAGCTCTCCATTTAAAAATACCTTACTGAATATCGGCAATGAAGGTGTCTGTTGGTTTATGGCTTGTTGTTGGTGGATAATAGATCTAAATGGGGGTTTTATCAAATGGAATGGGGAAGCTGAGATTGTCAGCCACATAGAAAAACACATTTTTACCTCCAGTACTTTTACTGGTGCATATGCTTTGAAGAAATTGCTGGTGATCATTTGGGGTATCATGTAACTAGGTTTTAACTAGGACTAGGTTTCTACAATTGCTACAGTACTGGGCTGGTTTGTGTTAGCCATTGTTCGAGATGACTGAGTTTCTTTGTAAGGCTCATTATAACTGGGTATAATTATTATATTTAAAATTACTTTAAAATAACCAAAAGTTTCTGCACATATTACTTAATCAACTTGTGTTTTAATGCAGCTGGATTTTTTAAAAAGTCTTATTCTGTTAAGAGTTTTCCATACATAAAACACAGATAGATATAAATTATTGATGCAAGTAATTATGTGCGTGGGAGGATATCACCTATATATGTTTAGAATAACATTCAGTCAGGTTGACAATTTGAGCTTGAGTATAGACAAAAACAATAAGCTAAATATCTCTACTAAAAATAATCAACTCAACCAGGTTGGTAGAACAAGTTTTTGAAACCTGGATAATTGAGACTAACCTAAAATAGGACAGCACTTAACCAAGGTTTTCTGTTCTTACAGTACAGCAAATACTATAGAGAGCAGCTGGAGTGAGTTATATATCTTTGACAGAGCCTTGGGATACAGGATGACCTGAGATGAAATACACAGCTAGTAATCACAAATGTTATTTCTGACTGTGAAACATACCATAAGATTCATATACAGCAGTGACTGATGGAATGTATGCTACTCAGTAAGGACATAATATAATTCTGATGAAATACATATATAGCAGTAAATAATAAAATGCATGCTATAGTAACACTTTCAGAGAATCATGTAACATGGGATACTTCAAAGGACATTTTTTCAAAATTATTCAGGACAAATGTAAAATCAGATATTTCATGCCATGCTAATTCTTATAAATTCTGTCACTTGCAGTCAGAGATCTTCAGTGATAGCAAGCCTCACAGCCCGGAGACAAGTTGTGTGTCGATGGAAAAGCAGCCGTGGTTCAAGAATGGTCAATGAGAGACAGCTGCAAATTAATGTTTCAGCTTTCCTGGATTATAGCATCTTCAGGGTGATGATGTTACACCTCTTGCTTTTCTTGATTTTTTTTTTTTGTGCTTGGAACGTCGAAGGTCACTAAACATTCAACAATGTGGAATACCTCTGATTCTTTCTCTGCTTTTTTTTTCCCTAAGAGGTCATATTATGGTCATTTTTAACAGTGTTGATGCTAAGCATTAATCCTTTTCATGTCTTTCTCTCCATGTTTTCATTCTTTCTTTAGCTATGCACTCATATACTCTGGGTGCATTGTTTCTCCATTTCTACTAGTTCAGAAGGTTTTGTAATTTACCTTAACCAGATACAAGTTATTGCTGTTATACAATTTCAGTATTGTTATAGATTGTTATTATTATTACTATTATTATTGTTTTGTGCTTTGTTGCATTCTTCTGTTTTACAGTACAGAAAATTGTTCTCCACACTCACTTCATTTTATATTACTTGCTTAGCAAAGTGCTAAATTAGTATCAAGAGAGGTAAATAGTGATAACAAAGAAATATTGTAAATTACATAACAAAGGACTCCTTAGGAGACAGAGATGTTAGCTCCTTACAGACTGTTGATTTGTAATGTAAGTTTCCAGGACAATAAGCATTAAAATCTGGGTGGTTACTGCGGACTGTAAACTGTGTGTTCTTATATTGTTTTCAATGACTGAGTGTAATGCAGTAAAGATTGACAAAGGCATCTCCACTGCTGTTTCAATGTCTCTCTATTGCTCTCTCTTTTTTAAGTCATTCTGCTTTTGTCAGAGAAATATCAGTTTTATTTTACTAGGAGTACTACTGTAGTTTTTTTCACCTATTTTTAGCTGCCAGTCACAATCACATTTGAGGTTTTTGATTGCATTTTTTATTTATATTTTTTTTTTTTCAGTTTTGTACTGATTATGCTCTATACTGAGAAACATCATGACATAAACATTTTTACCCAGTGTGAAACACATTATAGTATACCTGCTGTTTTTTGTAAAAACTCTGAATAACATTGAGTTCCTCACATAGATGGTGCCCCCTCCAGATGTCATGCTTGAAATGTTGGAGAAAACTACCTTCTTATGCTTAAGAGTTAGTTTGGTGTTATACCAGTGTACAACTTGATATTTTCGATAGTTTCATGCTGAATCATATTTTACTTTCTATTACTAATGCTTGATTTATCATGGGCATACTGTTTGTTCCGTCTCATCAGTGAGCACATTTTGCAATACCAATTAGTCAGTGTTGTACAATCCTTTGTAATTCCCTGTGTTTCTGTTTATAACCATCAAATTTATTAAGCAATTTCACAACATGACACATAATGTTGAATTACTTACCCCCGGATTTAATAAACTCCGTGTAGGAGTAGTGTAATCCCTACACAGACTGAATGGTGTCCATGTCTGCAGCTCCCCCTTGGCAGTGAGCCTTGCATATTCATGAAGGCACACTACTGAGAGGGGAACTATGTACATGGTTACTGAATCAGTGCTAGGTGGTGTGTTACAGTGCTCAGAGATGTGTAACACCCCCCCCTGCACTGTCAAAGTGCCGTACAGCACTAATCGATTTAACTGAAGTGTCCTCAGACACAGATTTAACACTACAATGATGTACTTCACACAGGGGGTGTGTCACAGTGTCCGTAACACACCCCCTGTAATGTCCGAGTGACGTATGGCAGTGCAATTAAATGTGTAAATGTCATTTTGTCTTTGTGTCATTATTTTTTTGTGGTGTGTGTATTTGCATGCTGCGGCACAGCACTTAGCAATAAGCATGTGCCGGGTCTGAACTGTCTGCAAAAAGCTAAAGTTAACTTTGTGTATGTGTCTACCTGTTTGAGCCAATATTCATTTTCCCCTGGAGAGCACTCTGCTTTGGCTTGTAAGCAGCCACCCCTCCACACACGTGCACACACACACACACACACACACACACACACACACACACACACACACACACACACATCTTCCACTTTCTCTCTTATTCCCTTCTGTTAGCAAATAGTATCCATAACTGATCAATACTGTGTGTTTGTTAATTTAAACTGAGACCACAGTAGCCTACTGATACAAGGTTACCCTGTTTTTCCACCTGAGAAATGGTTAAGAAATGACTTACAGTTTCAGAGCAGTCCTTGGTCAATTGTGATTGTTTCTTAAACACAAACTTGTCTTTCCTTTGGCTCATTAGCAGCAGTACAAAGAACTGCCTGCTCACATCTTTGTTCTCCCCTCCCCCTTCCCTGTTTATTACCTTAAGACAATCCCAAAGTTAATAAATATTACCTGTGACAGGCACCATTTTTAAAACTGCAACCACCCTTATCACTATCATATGTTCATTTATCAGTTAACTCTGTTAACTGATTGTTTCCAGCCCCCTCATAAGAGCAACTAACAGGGTCTCTACCTGCTTCACTCCCCACCCTGCCCCCTATTCCCTCCCACCCCCAGTGCTCCCACCTTTATTGCACTCACAAACCCCTCCCATCTTTCCAATAGCCAACCACAGCGCTAACCCAACACTATCTCCTCCATCTTCCCACTACTATCACACATCCTCAACTAACATGTGCAAGCATACCTTACCTATGCTCACTGCATGCACTCTCCTTGCATATGTTACATCCTACTAAAGCTCCATCATTCCCCCACTCAACCACTACCACTGTACTACTACTCACACAACCACTCATGTCTCACCCTCACTCAGCTCCCCTCCCACCAGCTCAAGAACCATCCCTATGCACCCCCCACATATTCTACCAACCATATTACTCAAACATAAAGCATCCCTACAACTTAACATAGTAACCCTCCCACCATACCTATTACCTACAGAGCATAATCATAAAGTTTCCCTTATAAACAAACACATTCAAAAACTGAGAAAACTAATAACCTCATGCATATCAAAACTAGCCCTAAGTGGAAACATCCACCCCAACCTGGCCCTACCATCTCCAACCCCAATCCTCATAATCAGACTAGAAACCACAACTTCTCCCATATTACAGCCAATAGAAAGCCAAGTGACTTCCTTCTACTAAACCTAAATATTAGAAGTATATCCAACAAAGTCCATGAACACCATGCCACCATAGACTTGTACTCCCCAGATATAGTCATCCTGACAGAAACCTGCTAAAACCTCACATTACCAGTGAGAAAATACTCCCTACAGGTTATGGCATACTAAGAGTGGACCAGCTAAACAAAAAGGAGGCGGTGTAGCTATAATATTTAAACAGCATCTAAACATCCAGATCTTAAAATCATCAGCTCCACAAATAGGCAATGAAGAAATAATATATACCAACCTCAAAATAAACCAAAACAAAACCATCAACATAATTGGATGCTACTTCCCACCTGGCCAGAACATCCCTCCACTAGAAAACCTCCTCAGCTGGTCTACCCACCATCTCCCACAAGAAACTATCATTTTAGGTGATTTCAATATTGACTGGCAATTCTGTTCTGGCAACCGTCCAACCCATCATGTAAACCTTCATGGCTTCACCCAACTAGTGCAGTCACCAACCAGGATAAATAAAAACTCCAGCAAGCACACTGCCCTGGATTGGATACTAGTCAGTAAGAGCTCCCAGTCATATATAACAGGCTGCTTATCAGATAGCCTCAGTGATCACTCCCCAACATTCCTACTCAAAAAATACCTATACCAAGCTAAACTTGTCATCTACCGTCAAATACGTAAAAAACTAAACTTTAACCCACTCACATTCATCTCATCCCTCAAAGAATGTAACTGGCATCCTATAAAGTACCTCAGTCTAGATGACGCAGTTGAATTTTTTAATACTACCTTCCTGAGCATCCTTAATTACCATGCCCCCATAAGATTTTCCAGAACCAAAGCACAACCCTCCCCATGGCTACAGAAAACCACTAAGTCAGAAATGAAAAACAGGGATAAAGCCTGGGAGCACTGGCGCAAAACCAAAACCCCCTCAACTAGAAAGAAATTCCTAGAACTACGCAATAGAGTCAAAAAGCTAATAAAACAGGGCAAATTCCAATACTACAAGTCTGCCCTAGACTCCTCACAACACAGTCCCAAACAATTCTGGTCCTCCATAAACTCCATCCTCCACCCAGGTAAAGTCAGTACCCCTCCTCCTAACATCCCTCACTCCTCAGAAAATATTGCTACCTCATTCAACACACACTTCACACAAACCATACTATCACTAGCTAAACAACACTATCACTAGCTAAACAACATAACCCCCCTCCCCTCCAACCCACACCTTCAATTAGTAATCTCCCCACTGCCTTCTCTTTTTCTCCTGTACCTACCTCCAACATAAAAAAAACTCTTAACTAAACTTAAACCCACCAAATTAGCAGCAGACAACCTCCCAAGTGAATACCTACAAATTGCAGCTGATGCTCTGGCATACCCAGTATCCATCTTGATTAACCGATCTCTGTCAGAAAGTTACTTTCCCACACTGTGGAAAGTATCACATCTAATTCCCCTCCACAAAGGCGGACCCTTCACAGAACTTACCAATTACCGCCCCATAGCTATTCTCTTTCCACTCTCCAAAATACTAGAGAGATGCATACACCATAGCACCACCACTGCCTTACTCTCCTTTACTAACACTATCCTTCAGCATAAAAACAATGGCTATCTCTCCTCTGCTACTTTCCTAGACCTATCTAAAGCATTTGACATGGTCCCACACAAACAACTTATCTCTGTCCTCAATAACCTATCCTTCTCTCAATCAGTCACCAACTGGTTTCAGAGTTACCTGTCTGACCGCCAACAATCCGTTGTATGGCAGAATGACATATCTTCCCAACTACCTGTCTCCATACGGTTTCCCCAGGGATCCATCCTTGGACCCCTACTCTTCTCTGTTTACACCAATAATCTAGCCTCTGCCACCAAACATGGCACACTCATACAATACGCAGATGACTCAACCATCATCTGCTTAGCCCAGTCCCAACCCAAACTGCAAAAAGTCACACAGGAAACCTTTTCCTCTGTTGAAACTTGGTTATCCGATGCCCAATTAATACTTAACCCAAACAAAACTAAACTACTCATCTTACAACCCACCAAACATACTCAAAACAACTCTCACTTTAACATCACAGCAAAAGACACCACTATATACCCAACTGAATACACCACATTGCTAGGAGTGGAAATAGACAATAAACTAAAATTTGACATTCACATATCCATGACCATAAAAAAAGTCCACAAAAAACTAGGAGCGTTATACAAAAATAAGCAATTTCTCACAAAAGCAGCAAAGATTTCAATAGCAAATTCCCACCTTATCTCCACCCTACTTTATGCCTCTCCAATATATATACCAACCTAAGGCAATGCGATCTAAACAAGCTAGAGACTTGCCACAACAAAATTGCCAAATTCGCCACAGGGGCATCCTACCGTAGTCACCACTGTCTCTCACTTGCTAAACTGGGCTGGCTTGAACTCCCTCCCCTTCTTCAGTGGTATCAACTCTCACTCACCCACAAACTAGTAAACCATCCACTAAATTTCCCATCCCTCCAGAATCTACTCCAACCTTATCGCACCACCAGACCACTAAGATCCAGCAACAAAAATCACTTGCAGATCACTAAAGCCAATAACTCTGCTGGTGGAGCACTATTCTCTTGCACCATAGCCAAATTATGGAACTCCCTTCCACCCACAATTACCTCCGTACCATCATGCACTCACTTCAAAACTTTACTAAAAGTGCACCTAAAAACATGCTAGCTATGCCCTTGCAACTCCCACTCTAATATCACCCACCCCATCCAACCACTACCTTTCTTTCCACTCCACTAACTACCTTGATTATAGCAAGCTCAGATGCTCATAAGCCTAGTACTTATTATACAGCAGGAACCTCTCATTGTAACATTTGTTAATGTCTGTTATGTACTTCACAGATAAAGATTCTAGTTGTCTACTGATGTACTATGTTCTTCATCTGTAAATATGTTGTAAGTAATTGCTATGTTAAATTGTTAATCGCTATGCAATCCAATGTAACTACTGTCTGTTTATTTTAACTGTGGAGATTTTCTCCCAGGGCCTCCGCTGAAAATGGACCTATGTCCAGTCGGACACTCCCAGTCAACAAATGTAAATAAATAAATAAAATAATCTAAAAATAGAAACTGGATGCTTTTAATTTTTGCCCAAAAGGTCAAGTTTAAGCATAGCTTAGCTGGTTTGTACGGCACGTAGCTCAGCAATGCTTAAACATAACGGAAACTATGTAGAAATGTATAGCTAAAACCTTCAGATCTGCATTAGCTGAATGGTTAGAGTCCTGGTTTTGTAGGCAGTAGGTGCATGGTTCAAAAACAGCGACAGATCATTCAGCTTTTACATGTGAGAGCAATATTTTATAAGTATTATTTCCTTTTATTGCTGTATTTAGTGAAATTTGTAAACTGGGTTAGTCCAGCTGATCCACAAGCTCATTTTCAGTGGAGTCCCATGGAGCAAAGTTCCAGTTATACACAACTGTCCAATACATGACAGTCACACTCCAAGATAACGTAATTAAAATACATAAGGTTAGTGAATAGAAAGTAAAAGTCATACATAATAATAAAAGCAGCCCTTATGAAGAATGACTTTCAATAATTTATTTTTTCATTTGTAAAATATGTAGTTTGCCTGTAGCTAAGCTCCGCTAAACACTGCTAAGCCAAGCCAAGCAATGCTTAAGCAGTCCCAGTCTAAGCAGTCCTCAGCTCAGTTAAGTAGGTTTGTGCACCACTAACCAGTCCTAAGCATGTGCCACTTTAAGCACTGCCCAACTAAGCTTAGCGGGTTTGTGCACTGCTAAGCAGAGCTTAGCATTTTTAAAAATGGTCCAATGGTGGCAAAGGGTGGGAAAATAGCCTTATTTAAGCTGCACTGGTAGGAATACAACCAGAACCTGTTGGAGTTTTATCACTGCAGGAGCTATGGTTGGATTCAGAGAGGGAGCACATTTTTGGGTGCAGCATTGGGGCATGTTGAAGTCTAGTCATGGTTGGACTCCTAGTGAAAGACCATGATGCCAGATTGCTGCAGGACCAATACCAGGGCTTTGAATACAAGTCTGAGGCCTAGGAACATCTAGCATCTGACCTCACTAATGCCACTGGGGTCACCCACACTGGTGAGCAGGTGCATCATTATTATGATGACCTATAGTGAAGGTAGGAGAGGCTCTTGGCCCAGTGGATCCAAGATGCTCAGGACCAGAATGCCCCAGAAGTAAGTATAGCAACCAGTGATTTATCAAATTGTAGTATGAATATCTGATAGACAGGTATGCATAATGGTGTGTTTTCTCCCCACAGCTGCAGAGAAGAGGGCTCATAACTTAGAGGCCCATGCAGGGTACCTAGCAAGGATGTGTCAACAGTGTGGTGAGTATAGATCTGTCTTGAAATATATATTACAATAAATAAGAAAGAGTGCATTGTTTACTGCCAGTAGGTATGGTGTGTTCAGAGTGTACTGCAATAAATGTGTTCTTAGACCCACATTGATATAAGTGAGTAATGCCAGGTACTGTGCAATACAGATGAAGACATCAAACATGCTACTATTGATGCAAAAAAGGTAATACTGCAGTAATCATGTGTAGGAATGACATAAGTATATACTGTGTTAATATTAAGGCTCTTGTAATAAAGTGCAGCATAACTATAACTGTGAAGGTAATAAATTACATTCATTCATCAACTACAGGATATACAGTACAACTGCAGTCAGATTTTGAATGTAATAAACAACTGTGTCATGTCACTCTCAATAAAGTTCTTTCCCCCAAGTATTGTGCTTATTCTGGTCTGTTGTTGAAGAAATCCAATTGTACAAGTGCTCCACAGCAAATATGGCTATGACACCATGAAGTGACTGGAGTTTGGCTGATAAAGAACTGTTATGCTAAAGTATAGATGTGGAGCTGTACAAGATAGAATGCAATTTGATATATGTTCTGCTCTAAGATCTGAACCATAATAATAATAATGTGTAATGTGTTACAGTGTGTTTCCCTCAGAATTGTCTTGTGTTAACATTTGCATTTCAGCTGTATGTATTCCTGAATGTAGGTTCACCAATGCAGGCAAGTATGAGACGGTAATAGCTGTATGCTGCAAATATAACACACATATTCCCATCCAAAAGGGGTTAAATGTGTACACCTGCATTACAACTATTAATACATACTTCCCCTACTATCTCTGTCATGCATGAATCTCAGTCATGTATGTTCAACTGTTACTGCAGTCCTCTGTGACACTCTACCTATATTACCAGGTCAGACTTTGTAACCAAGTGAGCTTTAGGCACAAATCAGTCAACCAGCATACAGCAGTGGCCCAGTATTTCTGTGTGATAACAAATAGATATGTTGTTAATTTTTGCACACACAGACCAGGATTTGAATCCAGTGACTGGTACTAAGATGTATTTATAGTAACAGACAAGTAGTCGTGACTATTTGTAGAAACTGTCATGTAGTGTTAATAGATATTTTCTCCACAGGGCTTATAGATAAAGAAATGTTTGTAGTAGCTGTATGAAGGGTATACTAATAAACTGTGCCCAGATGTACTAGTGTGTAAACAGCAGTGTTCAGCAAGTTAATAACACTCCATTAACTAAAACGCCCAGCAGTACAATAGTATTCCAACTGAATTAGACAAATTAAATGTTCCACTGTTGGTACAGCTGTATGCCTGGTGTGTCTGTGAATGTGTGCCAATAGTCCAACCCCATGCCTACAAATGACAGCAGGATATGTATATACACCATGCACTGTGGCCGATGCATGTCTCTCAAGTGTCACACTGTCACAGCTAGTGATCACTGTTGCCATTAACCTTGGACACAGATATAACTCCATTTGAAGTATGCCGGTAGCACACTCATACAACATCAGTGCAGGGTAGACCTTGTTAGTCATATATGTTACCCTGACATGTACAAGTCCCCTGTAGTTATGTACCTATAGTTCTTACAGCCTGGCCCATACCATTCCATGTCAACAGCTTGAGAGGTATGTACATGCTACAAAAGCTTTAGCGTGTATGTAGATGCAAAGTAAGAGCAGACCTATAGAGTATTGAGCAGTACTGTTGTGGAAAATATAGCCTACATAATTGCTAATGGAATGTTTTTCTCACCCCCCACCCCTTATCTGCATCACAAATTATTACTGTTATACTACAGGTATGTTTTCATTTACACATGTTGTTCTCAAAACCTAATGTAGGGCCTTGTGTTGTATTATTGGTTATATATTTCAATGTTTGCATACTAACATACCCTGTTGAAATTCCACCATTGTTGGCCTTTTGCCATAGCTGTTACTGGCATGCTGTTACAATAATGACTGTTATTCCATTTATGTCTGTGTTCTGTATTCTATGCAATTCTATTGTTCTGGGTTAATTGGAACACCCATACATGCTGTTATAACTAACGTTAAAATATTTGGTTCATGACTAACCAATACACTTTGACAAAGCTCAACACCGTAGCACATTTCGGTAGGCCAACCCCAGTCGATCCACCTGTTCTGCCTCATCTGGCCATGGCACCGGGTCCCAGCATGTCTGGGACCTAACCTGGAGCTGCCTCTTCCACTGGTCCTGCACCACCCTTGGTGGAACCGCCTCAGGGGATGGGGCCTGCCTCCCCCAGGCATGGGCATGGAGAGGACACTGTCACCTGACACCAGTTTCCAGGGATGGTGCGCAGGGTCATCCATCAGGATTTGGATGACTACCTATGCCAGATCAAGGGCAGACTGGTGCAACTTGAAGGGAAGGCTGGCCCCGGTGCCCAGCCCCCAACACAGTCACCTTCGTGGCCTTGAAGGGGCAGTGGTGACTGCCCATGGGTGGGGACCTCAGTCCCACTGTTTCCATCTGGGGGCACTTGGTCCTCTGATTCCCAACCACCCTCCCCGTTCAAGGGGTTTACCCCCTCATATGTCATATACTGCCCCTTTCTGCTGTCTTGTCTGTCTTGTCTGTCTGCAAATGCAACCTCTCTTACCCAACTTACCTCCCCAAATGTACCCACAACCTTTCCCCAACACCCCACTCTCACCTTAAAAAAAAGGGCATCTGTTCCAAAAAAAATTTCATCCCCTACATAGCTCTCCATTTTGCCTCCATGTACACTGCCATGAATCAATCATCCCATCAATTAATCAACAAACTTATGTTGCCCAAACCCCTTCCTGTGGGGTGTGAGGCTCCAAATTCCAAATTGTCCATGTCATGCATAGCTGTTGATGCACAAGAAATGGAGAGCTATGGTCCTTTCCTACATCCATCCTGCACATCTCTAGCAGCCTTTCATATTGTTTTTCCCCCTGCTTGCCCCAATTTCACCACTTTCCTATCATCCCCTTTTTTTTTGGAAATAGAGCAGGTTTAAGTGGGGATAAGTGGTGCTAAGCAAAGTTAAGTGGATCTAAATGCTGCTTGGCATCATGGCGCATCACATAAACCCACACAAACCCACTTAAAACTGCTTTAGTCACCCTATCTGATTCAGACACTGTACTGCCCAGCAACAAAATAACAAGTCCTGGTAAGTCTCAAATCCAGGACCCTCTGCACTACAGTCAGAGCAACACACCAATAGGCCAACTCAGCTCTGGGGAATTGCTGTGGTTTTCTAAATATATTATGAAGTAAAGTGATGTAACATTAGGGAAAAAAGACATGCCTGCCAAGTATTGAACCTAGAACCTTCTGAACTGCAGTCACAGCAACATACCACTAGGCCAACTGATCTCTGGGGAGCTGCTGTTTGTTTCTAAATATATCATGCAGTACAGCGATGTAACATTAGGGAAAAAATACACCCCTGCCAAGTATTGGCCCAGGACCCTCTGAACTATGGTTCACTGCAATACACCAGTAGGTCAACTCAATTCTGGGGAATTACTAGTGTTGTTATGAAGATATCCTGAGTACCAGTGACACTACTTGTACATATAATGTGAGAAATGACAGCATAATTGGGCCTGTGATGCAGACACCAAACCAGTACACAGCCAAAGACATGCTTCTGGATTGACAGGAGGCCTACCATATCAGCTACAGCTGACAACTGCACAGACTGTTGCAGAATGTCAACAGTCATGTCACCTACATCAAAGCTATTCTGTGTGCTGACATAATGGCAAGGCAGTGCAGATTAATTTCACAAAAGCATGACAGACAGGTCAGTGTCACACGTCATAGTCATCCAGACACACATGTTTATGCCAATCCTGTGTAACACACTGTATGCATGCACATATATCTTGCAACTATACCTCCCATAATAATTACTCCATAGCTCTATCTGTAAAATTCCCAGCATGTCTGACATCTGGACACCAACAGTTGAGGCCCACAGTCACGTCTGTTGCACATCAACTACATGCTTGGCAATACAACCTACAAATAGCTGAGCCCTGCAATGTCCAGCAGACTTGCTTGTTCCTACCACAGTCACTGCCACCCACAGTAGCATGTCAAAGGCCTGGAGGATGGGACACATGTCACAAATATCAATATGTGTCCTAAACCTCCCCTACCACTCTCTGGATGGTACTACTACTTAACATATGCTCCAGAGGCACATGCCTCACCTGGACTGTAATGGGTACCCTCACCCTGGCCATGTTGTGACACAACAGCTGACACTGCTCCCTCACTGACATATACAGCTTGCTGTCCCCCAATGTCTTCACAATCCCCAGTATGACCCCTGCCCAGAATGCAGCAGCTGCAGCCTGCCACACATGCGGCTGTATATTCAGCTACCTGTTACAGACCTACCATACCTCCCAAACACCTAGAACAGGGCATCCAAACAACACCCATACGTAAAGGGTTGGGGGATGTTCAGGTGACATGGACATGTATCACAGTCTGTCCCTACAAGCATACACAGCTGATACACCAGTATCAATTGCAGCAGCATGCACAGTCAGATAAAAAGGATGTATGACACTCACATCTGCCTGTCTCCCTACTCACCCCAACACACATTTACACAGTACACTGCTACAGAATATGAAAGTCTGTTAACAATGGCCAGACATAGCATGCAAAACTGTGGACATAACACATCAATACAAACAGTTAACAGTATTTCCACCTACCTTCTGTGACGCTGTAGCTCCCACGCCTCGATAATGTCCTCCTCACAGGCCAGTAAAAGGGGCAAGACCCACATGAAGCCTTAATTATAGCACTGTGTTGCCATGCCATTGGCTAATGGAAAGGTGACCCAGCTGTTCTGAATGCAATTAGCAAGTGGGAGACACAGACTGGTGCACAGGCCATCACCTATTCATGAGCATTACCTACAAAAGGCAAGCTGCTGCCTATGATAAACAGGTCTGACAGTTTCTGCATGAAGACAAACTGCGATTCTTTACAACACTGCAAGTGGATTTCTTCTGAAAAAGGAGTAGAGCACTATAGCAGGTATTTCTTACAATTAAGCATTTAATGGAATTCAGATGGGGGATGCAGTAATGGGAAATAAGAATTTAAACAGTAGGTCTCAACAACACTTCCTGGACTGACATGTTGCTATTAGTCTGCAGTCCATCACCTACGAACATCCCTGATGGCTCTGTCTGCAGTGACATAGATCACAGCTCTGGTCCCTGAGTCACCCCTGCAAGGGTCAGCTCACATATGACTACTACTGGATTGTCTGTTGTACAATATTGACTGTGACACGGCTGGCCCAGCTAACTGGGATTTTGTAATTAATCATATGTCATTTGTGAATATCAATATGATATATATGCCTGTCTTACAAATGTAAGAGAACTATATATGTTATGTGGATATTAAACTATTGGTGCAGAAGTGTGTGTTGAACTGTATGTTATATACTGAGCTCATATCTCTCAACTGTCTAGATTTTTGCAGAATGTCCACGTTTGCCTCATATTTTTAGTCATTTTCTCATACATTTGTGTTATTTTTGGCAGATCACTGGCAAATCATTAAAGACTAAAGTCAGCAAATAATAGCAGACATTTGAATGTCAGATGTCATATCATTCAGAATATTCATGTGAATGCAAAACCTGTTATTCTATCAACTGTCTAGGTTTGTAAGAGCAATATTTAAAATGTGTCACTATTTTTGGGCCTTTGTCCCCTTTCTTTTTGCCTTTGTTTAGATGTCTTGCTCTAAGAGGTTGAGAGGTATGACTGAGCTTCAAGACTGTAACCACAGTGTACCATACTGCAAAAGAACAGAAATGTATTTAAAGTATTACCTGTACAAATGAATGTATTAATAGTAGAAGCTGGAAGCCTCAAACATACAGATATACCTTGCAAAACTTCAAGAAAATAAGCCAAACTTGTTTTACGAATGTGTTATCTCAGTGTCAGTGCAGCAAGCAGAAATAAATGTCTACAACTAGAGGTTTTTGTATTGTCTTGAAACATAAATAATTACTAGGTTGAAAATTTAAAAGTGTTTAACTGTGTTATGACTTCCAATTCTACACAAACATCAGCCAGATATGTACGTCTGATGCAGAGATGTTAAAATGTATGTTAGTTGCTGTTTATTTATTTATTTATTTTATTTTACATTTGTTAACCAGATTAGTCTGGCTGAGCTTTTGGCTCATTTTCAGCAGAGACCCAGGGAGAAAAGCTCTTCAGGACTAGAAACAATTTATTAAATTTTAGTAACATAGTAGTAACAATCAGCTATATGATCTTATAAGCAGAGACCTGGAGAGAAAAAAGCTCCTCAGGCAATTCAATTAGCTGTTAGCCTGGAAAATGAAGGCAGGTGACAAAGAGTGATATAATCTGAGATAACCCAGCAGTAATATTGATTATCACTTTCAGACCTGTCCGAGAGAAAGACCTTTGCATTTTGCATGTGTCTTTGTATCTGACAACAGCCACACATCTGCATTTCCTTGCTAATAGTAAGGAACTAGGGAAAGTAAAATAGTTTACATATAGATGGGAATATAATAAATATTACTTTAGATGGTTGCTGTAGTTATGTCAGACTGACCTGCAATGTTGTCTTAAAATGATCCCTGTGATTCTGAACTCTGTAGTTATTGTATTGATTGAGTAGTGTCTTGTCCCTTTATTAGTTATTATTAAATATAGTTAAACCTTGTAATTGTGGCTGGTCTGTTTAGAAATAAGTAAGCTCTTAGAGTACTTGCATATGTATTTGGTGACATTGTATAGCCACTCCAATAGCCTTGGTCTTGGTCATACTTACCATTTAGATAATAGGAACATAACACAGTAGGATTTGTCACTCTTTGGTAAGGACCTTAGAGTAGCTGACAAAGAGCTGGATTATGGCAGTCAGAACTACATTTTGGTCTGGGCAGAAGGGGCCATAGCTAGTAAAACTGCGCCAGCCTTTCCCAGGACTGTGTGTGCGTGTGTGTGTGTGTGTGTGTGTGTGTGTGTGTGTGTGTGTGTGTGTGTGTGTGTGTGTGTGTGTGTGTGTGTGTGTGTGTGATTTATAAATCAAATCTCAAAGTGTATGTGTCAGCTAGCTTGGCAGGGACATGAAGCACTGATCAGACAGAGAAGGTGATGGAAGTATTGGCTTGACCACTCTGCTGAGATGTTAACTGTATAGCTGTACCAGTGGGGAGTCTTATTGGGGATCTGGAGAGAAAGGCAGACACCAGCCCTAGACTGACTGTGATTTCTGTGTTCTCTGAAGGGTAATTGTACTTTACTGTGTGTGTACTTGTCATCCTCCCATTGTGTACGTCCCTCATTGGTGCTAGCTGTGAGGATTGAGGCTCTTTGATTACTGGGCCAGTGCCATGGCATCACACTGACAGTATGTGCTGGTGGATACAGCTGCCACACCACATCATGTACTGTCATTGAGCACCTCTCAGTCTGCCAATGTCATACAGGATTATTTCACAGATTGTCCAGGTCTCCCTGACCATTCCTGACGTACTCTGGCTAGGTCAGTGTGTATTTCACAACTGTATCTGATTGCCTGACACCTATGGCTAGCATACCTGGTGGGCCCTTGCAGCAGGACAGCAGGTTCTAGGTACTAGTAGTGGGGGATGCTGGCTCTGGCTCAGCAGCAGTACGTACATACTAAGCATTTCTTTCTTATCCTCAACAGTCCACAAAAATCACAAAAACTGAGAGGCCTAAGAAGAGCCATAAAGACGATAAAGTGGACTATTGAGGATAAGAAAGAAGTATTGTTACTATTATGTAAAAAGTCCAGAATTTCCAGACACAAGATATACAAAATGATTAAGAGAGAAATTAGAGGAAAGAAAAATACTTCCGCAAGAAAAATTGTCAAAAGCTTCAAATGACAACTTGCATTCATTCATACAACAGATTTGTGAAAAACAGTATATAAATGAAGAAACTGATCTGTTTGGAAAAAGAAGCATCTGAGGAAGTGCAAAAATATAAGCAACAAAACCAAGAGATATTTGAAAAGTATAAAAAAGAAATATGGACAAGAGAAAGAAAGAGAGATATGGTGCAATATTTATGCAAAGGAGAAAGCCAAATTAATCACTGTAAAGAAAGTAGCCCCAGAAGTATTTGAAGAGAAATACAGGCAAAGGCATCCGGATATGGAAAATTTCACAATAAAAAAATAATATTACAAAGATAGAACATAGAAAAGAAGACCAGTAAAGTAGAAGTAAAAAAAAATAGAAGATGAAGTTATGGAGTGCCTGCGAAGTGAAGGATTTGACGTAGAAGTTCTAACACAGGTTACATCACAGCAGGATGGAATGAGTCCTCAAAGTAGGGAGAAACAGGAAAATCAGGAAACATCTGAAGAAGAAATATGGACATGGGAAAGAAAAAAAGATTTAATATGGTGTAATATTTATACAAAGGAGAAAGCAAAACTAACTAATACAAGAAGAGCAGCACCAAAGACATTTGAAGAGAAATACAAACAAAGGAATCCAGACATGGAAAACTTTACAGTACAAAAAATAAGAAGACAAAGAGGAAAAGTAATAAAGGAGATTAATAATGGAGAAGTTAAAGAAATATAAACTGAGGTATGGAGTACCTGCAAAGTGAAGAATTAAGTGTAGAAAATCTAATTCAGAAAGCACCACAACAGCATAGAATAACAGATATCCAAATTAAGGGGAAACCAGTGGAACAGGAAACAACTGGTCAGGTGCCATATGAAGATAATTTGGAGCTGTCCACAGCAAACTATTATTAATGTCCACTTGAAGCTAGGCAGCAAGGGAAGGAACAAGAAACTGTGGGAACTCTGATGCAGTCAGTGCTGAGGAGTGATAGGCCACTGAGTTCCCAAATGATAGAGCAATGGATGGCACATGATGAAACTGACGAGAATGTGTCACAGGAAGATGCTATAGAACCTTCTATAGAATACCCAGAGGAAATGGAAAACAAGGGATATGCCCTCAGTTTGGAAAAAAATGAGCTAAGAGAAGACTTGCTTGATTTAATAGACATGGACAGATATAGCAAGATCAATGAAAGAAGTAGACTACAGAAGGTTAATAAAACCCAAAAAGTCAGAAGTCTGATAAAACAAATGAACACGGTAATTAGGACTGTTCATAGAGAACCATGCGATATAACAGAAGTAAACAGGCTATATTACTGTGCAGCTAAATTAATAACTGATAAAGTTCTACCACAAGAACACAGGGTAGTGAGGGAAAGAAAGGGGAGAAATCGAATACCATCATGGAAATATTGAATAGAGAAAATTGTAAAGCAATTATAAAACAAGAAGTGTCACTGTTAGAAGATTATAGAAGAAGGAATAGATCAACAAAAATACTAAGAATGATCTATCATGCACTATTGCAAATAAACTAAAAATTTCAGCACAGGTGGAAAAACTTAGAAGATACAAAGGTAAATATAAAGGAAAAGTGGAAAATAAGCAATTTATTGATGACCCAAAAAGGTTTATAGAGAACTGGGAAATAAGGTAAAAGGAATTGAAAGATTGCCAAAAAAGAAGAAATAGATACATTTTGGAGAAGTATCTATGAAGACCCTGTGGAACATAACAAAGATGCAAAATGGATAGAAGAAGTAAACGAAAGAATAAGAAGATTAAAGGTATAGGATATGAAATGGGATGAAGTAACAGCTAGAGAGATTGAAACAAAGTTAAGAAAAGCCTCTAATTGGAAAACCCCAGGCCCAGATGCAGTACCTACCTTCTGGTTAAAAGTATTAACATCTTTGCACAAAGATTTAGGCATGAGTAAGAATTATTTATATACACACCCAGAACAGACACCAACCTGCGTAACAACAGGAAAAACAATGCTCCTACTTAAGAGTGAACCTTCAAGCTACCCTAAAAATTATAGACCAATAACTTGCCTTCCGACGATGTATAAACTATACACAGTAATTGATGCTGGCAGAGTTTATAGTAATTTAGAAGAAAACTCAGTTATGGCAGTAGAACAAAAGGGCAATAAAAGAAAGTCATATGGAACAAAAGATCATTTGTTGTTAAATAAAGTTATAGTGGCGAACTGTAAAAAGGAGAAGAATCTTAAGTACGGCATGGATTGACTACAAAAAAGCATTTGACAGTATCCCTTATTCATGGGTAAAATAGTACTTAAAAATGCATAAGATACACACCTCTCTGATCAAAGACATTACAGTGACCATGAAACAGTGGCAGACCACTTTGCAATTAAGCCATGATAAAGGACAAATTGTTATCCCAGAGATAAAAATTCAAAGGGGGATATTCCAGGGTGACTGTCTGTCACCGTTACTATTCTGCCATGCCCTTAATCCATTAAGCTGTTTACTCAACAGCTTAGGTCATGGCTATAATCTGGTTCCTAGAAAACAAAGTGTAAAGAGTTTTCACCTTCTCTTTGTCAATGATTTAAAACTGTATAGCTGATCAGCTGAGGAATTGAAAGTGCAACTGCAAGTTGTCAAAACTTTTTCAGATTATATAAGAATGTCATTTGGTCTTGATAAATCTGCAAAGGTAACCTTTAAAGCAGGAAAACTGCAATGCCAGGAAGATATCAGTTTAGGACAAGAATGTGATATAAGAGAACTTGAGCAAGAAGGAGTGTACAAATATCTGGGAATTAATGAAGAATCAACAATAAAACATGAACAAATGCAAATAAAACTTATTTCAGAAGACTTCAATTAATCCTGAAAACAGCACTGACATCCAGGAACAAAATCCAAGCTATAAACCAATTTGCTCTTCCTGTCCCAACTTATAGTTTTGGAGTGATTGACTGGCCCCAAAACGTGTTGGATAGATTGGATAGGAAAACAAGAAGGGGTACTTTTCCATTATCGGGGGAACAGTTCTAATGAGCTCACAACAATCGCGATTCAGATGTTTATATAACAGTCATAATGATTAATACATTAATACAGCTTGGTTACAAGTTTTCTAGACTTTATCAATATATTTACTGCCATGCACAGTATCAGTATATGCAGTCAGTATATACAGTCAGGAAATGAAATACATTTTCAAGTGACAACATTATCCATGGCTGTTAACCTCCATATTATAGAAGGTGGTTTACACAGCAACAGCACATAAAGAGGAAACGTACTGGCAGATAAAAAGAGTTTCATGAGACAAAGTGGGTAGTAAGACTTCTTTTATAAACCAATCGTTACCTGCAACCACTTCCTTTTATTGACAGCTGACTTAAATATAAATGCAAGGAGACCACAAGGGAGACCTGACAAACTTCATCCTTTTACCGAGAAGTCTTACTTCCTGGAGTTCTACACTTAAACATCACGAATGTGTATCCATAAGCAATCTGTCCTGTATGCTGGATCCCACTTGAAATGCAGCAATCAGATAAAAGAGCGGTAGCCAGTTCACCCAATCTGAGAATTTAGCAAGCAGGCATATAATACTTACTTTCCATGCTTAGTATCTTGTTTTTTTTTTTGTCATGTGGACAAGTTAACGTTTGTTGTACATAGGAGCACAAGTTGTTCTATTTGTCAAATGCAGATAATGCGTCTGCATATATGTTTAACTTTCCCATTTGTGTTTCTTGTATATCAGTTCACATTCCAGTATCTTTGTAAGGAGCTCGCAATGATCTGCAGTACTTGGCTTAAACAGGTGCGACTTCATAGTACAGACACAGACACAGAATAGAAATTAGCGACACCGACAGCAAAGGTAAATTTACCACAGAAGTAAACTAAAAGACACACACATCATTAATAAACAGCAGCACTTAAAAATACAAGTACATCACTTTTAAACATATTTATATCATCAAACAATTCACATTCCAATGGCTCAGTACATGTGTTATCCCGATAATGGAAAAGTACCCAAGAAGGATGCTTCATGCTCACCAAATGATTTATAAAAATCAGTGCATACCAAGATTATATATTTCCCATTCCGAAGGAGGGATAAGCCTCCTTGAAATTGATTATATGTACAGATCTGCAACGGTGGGACTCCACATATATCTGCTGACCTCACAAGACCCAAATGTAGAGGAGTCACATGAGGAGAATAAATCTAAGATTACTTCTCTGCTTAATTTAGCAGAAGCTTATCGGCATCAAGCAGGAATGGAAATCAAATCAGAAGTAAGGTAAAAAAATCAGGCAGCAACTGAATGTGCCAAAAAAACAAAAGAAAAAATATAAGGTGAAGGATCAGATGAGAAGGCAAGAAATGTGGAAAAAGCATAAATATAGTCGCAAGTATAGAAAACTTCTGGAAGAACCTCATGTTGATCAGGAATGAGCACAGGAATGGTTAAGGAGTGGCAAATTCAAACCAAGATATGAAAGGTTAATATTGGCGGCCCAAGATAGTGGGCTGCGTGCACATTGGTTTATAAAGGCCATTAAACATGTGGGAGAAACAAACAAATGTAGGTTTTGTAAAGCTGAATTGGAAACAGTTGCACACCTCGTTGCTGGTTGTGACATACTAATGGCAGAAGGACTGTATACTGAAAGGCATAATAATGTGGCAAGACTGTTGCACTGGGGATTGTGCAAACATTATGGTACTGAAGTAGCTAAAAGACACTGGAAGCATGAGTTACAAAGCATCATAGGTTCATAGGTTTATAGGTAGGTATTAGGCTATTGGCCATAGGGCCTATATAAGCCTAGCCAAAAGGTACCCTGGCTTTCGCCACCTAAGAATATTATTTTCCTGTGCCCCTGTCGAGCAGAGCCACCGAAGTGATCCCAGGGTGAATTTACTATCTCCCATCCAATCATCAAGATTTTTCTTGAAGAGTGCTAATGAGGAGCTTTGTTTGATGTAGATAGGAAGTTTGTTCCAGAGTATGGAAAGTCTCTGGGACATGAATCTATCCCTCCAGCATGTTCTGTTTATTGTGGTGACAAGGTTTAAGTCCCTAGAGCATGTAGCTCGGAGGGGTAGGGATATCTTTATGTGGAGCATGTCCAAAAGCTCTGGGTTTGACATAGATTTGTGTGTTAGGCAGAGATTGCCTCTAAGTAGGCAATATGCGATGGAGTAAAGCTGCAGTTTTTTGGGACAGTCTGCGTAGGGCATCTGTTTGAGGCTGGTAATCCTTTTTGTGAGGTATTTCTGTGGCCTTTCCAGTTGTTGTAGATGTCTTGCGAGGTACATACCAAAGTGGGCATTGTACTCTATAATGGGTCTAATGAGTGATGGAGGGGAACAATGACCTCTTTTTTCCTGGATGAGAAACCTTTTGTGATGAGGTGTGCCACATAGAAGGATGTCCTGATTACTGTGGTGATGTGATTACCAAAGGAGAGACTACTGTCCACCTGTGTTCCAAGGTCTCTTATCGCACTTTTGGTGTTAAGTAGACTACCGCCTATGTGGTAGTTCATGGGTACAGAGTTTTTATCAAAAGGGATGACAATGCACTTTTTGGCATTGAGCTTGAGGTCATGGCTTTGACACCAGACATCTGTCTTTTGTAGGATGTCTACATCTTTTGGAGTTTTGATTATGGCTCCTAGTTTGCAGTCATCTGCAAACTTCATTAGCCAAAGACCTTCTGTGTTAGCCTGTACTTCAGAGAAGTAGATATCAAACAGGAGAGGACTCAGGACTGAACCCTGTGGTACTCCACATATCACTGGTCTGAAGTTGGATTTGGAGTCTGCTACTTTCACATTGTGGATTCTGTCAGTGAGCCAGTTGGCAACCCATCTTGTGACATTGAGATTTATACCTAGTTTAGTGAGTTTATCTATAATTCCAGAGAGGGGGATGGTGTCGAAAGCCTTGGTGAGATCTAGATAGGCTGTGTGAACCACCTTACCCTCATCTATGGCTTTGGTGACCGCTTCAAAGAAGTCTATCAGGTTTAGGAGACATGATCTGCCTTTTACAAACTCGAACTGGGTGGGTTCCTGAGTTTGGAGATTACCAATGTCATTGTTTATTAGTTCCATGATGATACATTCCATAGCCTTGCAGACTAGGCTCATCAGGCTAATGGGTAATTTCTGGGGTCTGTGGTGGCTCCCCTTTTGTGGACTGGGATATCTGTTACTGTGCACCATTCAGTGGGCACATAGCCTGAGGTGAGGCTATGATTGAACTTGGTACTTAGGTGGGGTGCCATTTCGTTCTGTAGTTCATGTAGAACACAGCCTGGGATGTTGTCAGGTCCCATGGATGCTGTGTTCTTGGCTTTGGAGAGTGTGTTTTTTACCTGTGCAGCCATGATTACAGGAACATTGCATTCTTCTGGTATAGAGATGGGCCCTTTAGGGGATGAGAGGGGGGTAAAGTTAGCACTGAACCTATCTGTCAGGTTGTTGGCAATATCAGTTGGTTCTGTATATTTAGTGCCATTGTGCTGTAACTCATAGCAGATCTGAGTGTTGCCATTGAGATTCTTGACATAACTAAAGAGTGCTTTGTGGTTGTCTTTAGAGTCAGTGGCAATTTTGTTTTCGTAACTAGCTTTGGAGGATTTTATGAGGGATCTCAACTTCTTACTGAGGCTGACCAGGGAGTTCCTCCAATCATGGGATTTCACTCTTTTTTGCATCAGTTTCTTTCTTCTGTTGTAGAGTTTGTTTATGGCAAGGGACCACCAGATTGGCTTCCTTTTTTGGAGAATAGCATCTTGGTTCTGTTATGAGATTGCACGATCCATGCACTTGTGGAAGTGCTTATAAAGTGCATTTGTGTAGGATTCAGAAGTCATACCTCTATTGTCTGTTAGCATGGGTGTCGTGAAGTTTGCCACTTCTGTCTTAAGAAGTGTCAAGTTGGCTTTGGAAATTTTTTTTACAGTGGTTTCCCTAATGGGGGGTGGGGGAGGAATGTGGATGTCTAGGGTTATTAGCTTGTGCTCAGATCTGACCAACAAGGAATTTACCTCTGGTGTGGAGCACTGGTTGCCCATGTTGGTAATAACCAAGTCTAGGATATTGCTGCCCCTGGTGGGCATGTGGATAAGTTGATCCAGGGCATTGGAATTTATGAATTCCAGAAAACATTGAGCACAAGAGTTGGTACATGAGTAGTTTTCTCAGTTAATGGTGGGGTAGTTGAAATCGCCCATTATTAGGGTGTTAGGTTGTACCCTAATATTATCCAGTGTATCAAGAAAGGAGGAGTGGGAATCCTGGGGCGTGATGGGGGATCTTTAGCAAGCTACAATTTGGATTGTGGTCTAACCCAGAGTTAGCTGCACTTGGATAATCTGGGATGCATTATACTGAGCAACTAGCCTGGAGGTGTGGATATCCTTAATGAATATGGACACATCTCCGCCTTTAGTGTTTTGGTCCAGGTTAGGTGGCCAAAAGTTGTGGTATGAATTATAGCCTGATAATGCAGGGGTACTCTCTGGAGTCTTGAATCAGTTCTCTGTCACTGCACAGATGTCGATGTTCTCCAAGGAGTGCCTCGAGTGATTGCATTTTGAGGTTTAGACTTCTAGCATTGAGTAGCAATACCCTCAGACTGTGCTTGCTTGTACATGTTACAGTGGTGAATTTGTCATTTGAACCTTGCCTAAAAAAGGCACTATAGGGGTGGCTAGAGCCTTAGCAAGTGTCTGTAATCCCAGGGGTGACAGGTGCAGGCCATCTCTGGAAAGCATCGTGGTTTGTCGATCATGTCATCCCAGGCAGATAGATACTGGAATTCCCTTAGAATGACACCAGAAGCTTAGCCAATTGTTGAAGTCAATCATTTTGTCCTTGTACTGTGGTATCATTCTGGGTGATGGCAGGATGCTACTCAGGGCTAGGGTCATACCTGCCTGGGCTACAAGATCGGACAGCTCCTCCATGTCCCTTTTCATGTAGTTCAGGAGGTATGTCTCAGGTCATTCACACCAACAGGGACAATGACAGAGTCATATTTGTACTTGTGGAGTGACCTGAGTGCATGCATTATGTGGTGGATCCTGGCACCCGACAGGCAGCTGACAGTAACTTTCTCCTTGTTTAGCCTGGTGAGTGGAACATCAGTGTGCCTGACTATAAAGTCACCTATGACTAGAGTGTTGGGTATGTTGTTATGCCTTATGGGCTGTGGTTGAATGGCACACTGAGTTTGTGGGATATGTGTCATTTGGGTTGTGTTGGGGGGGGTGGAGGTTGCTTGTGTTTCTGCTTTGGAGGTCTCTGTTGCTTGGGCAGGTTTTTACTTAGAGCCTCTGTGAATGTAGGTATGTGTTTTGTGTTTCTATGAGTGTGTTTTGGTGGTGTAGGTTTTGAGGGACTATGTGATGAGTGTGGTGTGGTGAAAGTGTTTACCTTCTCCTCTTGACTGTCTAGTACAGTCTTGGGTGAAAAGAGCTTTGCTTCCAGTTTGGCTATATAAGTGCCTCTCGCACAGGTTGTAGTGTTGTGTGGTAGGAGGAGATGGTTGTCTGTGTACATGAGGCAATTGCTGCATTGCCCCAAGATGCCCAGATTCATCAGGTAGACAGGAGAAAACATCAGGAGCTGACCCATAGACATGCATGGATAGGTGCTTATTTGTTAAGTTCTAGAAACTGTTTTCCTCTAGACAAGTGAGGAAAGTTGAGTGATGTAGTAATTTGTAGCTTATTTTGTGCTTACAAGTTCTGAACAAGTGCTGAGTTCAAAGAAACAGACTTGAGTTCTGAAACTAAAAAAACTGTCTAGTTCTAAGAAACAAAATTAAGCTAGAAAACTTTCCTCAAACAGTCCTGGACACAGCAAATCTGTATCCAGATTAGACTACCCATAGGAAAGGCAGGAAACAAGCTTAGAATTTTTTTTAAGTGGAAAGAGAGAAAGGAGGAGCAGAAACTAAGTGGATTGACCTTCTCAAAATGTTCTCCCTGTATTAGGTAGAATGAGGTAACAGCACTAGACTGGGAAGAGTGTCCCAGATCAGATTTTCAGTAGGGGCGGGTGACTGCAAAGCCACCAACTATAAGAACAGCATACAAATAAAGAAGGAGGGTGGAAAACTAACTGCAGAAATGTTTCTCACAGCAGAAAAGCAGTAGTGAGCCTTTAAGTTAAAGTTTTAAACAGATAAATGAGCCTCTAGAGAAAGCTTTTAACTGCAAACAAGTTATCAGAATCAAACAACCCAAACAGATGTTTAATAAAAGTGAGCAATTTCCAGTTAATATCTCACACACAGCGAAACTAGCTAGAAAAGTATGCATTAGACAAAGTGCTATAAATAACTCAAAAAAATAAGCAAAAAAAACAGGATACTTAATGTTATTAATTATAGATCCGAGTTTGCTCAGTGTCCTTCCTTCGATTAGCTCAGTGTGAAATGGCAGAAACACTCACAAACTTAACTTCTTAGGTAACAGAAACTTGAACCTGATACAACTTTAAAAAAAAGCTCAAAAGAACCAATGAGGTGCTTACTCTAAGCTGCAGTCCAGGTGACCCAGTCAGCCAATGACCTTAAACAATCATCTCTCACTGAAATGCCTAATGACTTTGGCTAAACCAAGATGTCCTTGAACATGTGCTCAGACACACAGCCTCCACAAACACTAGGCCCAAACACAAGCCTGAATATGGACAATGCTACAAATATCCACACTACTTAGGTAGAAAATGAGGAAGTCTACATCACCCGAGATCATCCATTACCAACAGTTCAAAAGATAGATGCTAGAAAACTGGATATAGTGGTCCAAGAAAAGAAGACAAGAGTAACATTGATCATTGAAATTGCCTCACCCAGTGACTACAGTGTCTTGCATACAGAGAAACAAAGACATAAAATATCAGGATCTGCAGGCAGAAGCAAGAGCAGTGTGGAAGAAAGATACCCAGACAGTCCCAACAGTAGTAGGAGCAATGGGTCTTATAAAAAGAATTTTCAGTCGTATTTAGATATGTTACCAATTCATGTAACTCCATATGATCTGCAGAAAGAGTCATTACTGGGCACATTGCAGGTGCTACGAAGAGCACTACTGGTTGACATCAAATATTGAAACAATACTAATTTCATGAACTTTAATCATACTTTGACTTAGGAATGGGGTCCATTCCCATCATGGTACTAGAAACCCAAAAGACGTGGAGAAATTAAAAAAGCATACAATGTAAGGGAATGGATACAGTAACAGGTATTCATGCACCATTACTGTGTCCCTAGAGGTCTGGAATGTCACAGACACATTCCCCAAACTCTGTGGACAACCATCACGTATTGTCCAAATGGTGTCTGGAAATACACATTTGTCTGCCAGGGGGGTATACATCTATCAGGAACATGTATGCAGTCTGCAAACATCTGGGCACTGCAGATGTCAGACCCCAATGAGGAGGTCACCCTGCAACACATATGCACTGGTCTTTTATTGTGTACCTCAGATATTCCTGATATCCACATGCAACTGTAGTAGCACTCACCTGTTTGTCAGATTTAGGCTGGATGACATGGTACTGTAACATTGCCCATAGGGGACACCCAGCAGTTAATGGCAGTGATGTGTGTGGACACATAACAACACAGTCTGTCACAGCAGTCATAGGTTCATAGGTTGGTACTAGGCTATCGGCCTTAGGGCCTGTACAAGCCTAGCCATAACAATTCCCTGTCTATTTCTTCCCACAATATTTACTTCACAGTCACAGCAGTCAGGCTATTTCTGGTATTCCTGGTACCATATGAAATTACTAGCCATATACCTAGGCCACACGGTAGCTCATGTGTATGTAGGGCAACAGCTGATGTCCTCATCCAACAGAGACACAGGTGGTATCCCAAGGGTGTATGTGCTGTTAACCATCCAGTTGACCAGGTTACACCAGCAAAGGTGTAGTTAGCTACACGCCTGATGTGGACAGGGTGCCCATTCCACCGCAGGGTGGTTGTATGGGACACACATGTGAGCTGCCAACAAGGCCAGTTTAGGTCACTCACCAGCTGGAGGTTGTGTGTGTGTGTGTGTGTGTGTGTGTGTGTGTGTGTGTGTGTGTGTGTGTGTGTGTGTGTGTGTTAACAGAGTGGAGCATGATTTGCACTTGTGCAGCAGTCTCAGCAATGTGGAGTCTGTGATTGCTTGGTATGCCAGAGTGAGGTCACTCCTGAGGAGTATGTATGAAACTGGGTAGAGAGTTGGACTTATAGCCTACAGGTGTATGGTAGATGTTTGATGGCCTGCTATTCCCTAGTGGGGAACCTCTGTGATGTCCCCAGCTGCTGCATGTGCTGTGTGATGTGAATGACGAATAGACTTATGCATATTAATGGTCCTCATTGGGGGAAACATGAAACATCAGAATCAGGGTGGCAATGCATGCTGTAATGCCAGTATATTACCAATACCCACACATATACTGTGCTGACAGATGGCAGGGGTATAATGTGTGTGTTAGTGGTGGATAGTGCTAGCAAAAGTGGATGTGCAGGGTCTGTACATGATGGTGGCATATGTACGCAGTGCTCTGAAGTGTTCCCCTGTTCATGTCTTTCAGGTGGGTTGTACCAAAGAAGGAACCCACCATTCTCAGAAGCGGAGACTTCTGCAATCATTGATGCCCTCATACTCCATCACTGGGTACTGTTAGGATGGAGCTGACAAAATGTGCAATAACACACTGCTCTGTGGGCAAAACTGGTAGCAACAGAAAATAATGTGGGCCACCAGGACAGGAGCCATAAACAGGTCCAACACCGTGCTACAGACCTCATACACAGTGCACGGCAAAGGGCTACAGCTGCATCCAAGGATCATACTGGCACAGATGGATGGCCTGTTACTCAAGCACCGCAGCCACTAACGAGTTCCTTGCAAACATTGGTTTAGCCACCACTTCACAGGAAACCATGACTACATATGTCATGGAGGTGGGTGGCACAGACTCCACAGATGTGAAGCATTCAAGTAAGGCCCCAGTGGGCATCACATTAATACTGTAGCATTCATAGTGGCAGTCTTTGCATACCTGTATGAATATGTCAGGTCAATCTGCCTTTGTGGGTGGGGATTTGTAATGCACACATATACACATATATTGTGAATGCCAGCAATCTGGATAGTAGCACAGCTTGTAGTTTACATGTTCATAAATGCAGAGATTATCCTGTACCACTGCCACATGTGTGTGTGCTGACAATAACTCTCCCCCACAACTCTATAGGTCCCTCTGGTGTGGCTGGAAAAAATCAACCTGAAGCCGGTGAGTGTGGAACTGTCATGTTGTGGCTCACCTATACCCTAGGCATGTTAAGGGCAGCCAGTTTTCCATGCATGCAACTGTTAAGCTTAGCCATATTGCAATATGTGCATGTTCACTTGTGGTGGGGTTCACTGCAATACATTACACTGTTCATCACAGGAGCCTATTTGCAGGAGCTGTAACATATTGACATGTAAATTTGTGTCAGTGTAGCCACTGTGCTATACAGAGGTACATTAGTAGTGTGTACATGGGTGCACTGTGTGTTAGGTGAGGTCCATCATATACTCCTACTTGTCACGTATCTCACAGATGTATAGCAGTAGCAACATTAACTGGAGGTAGCTACACTACATGTTGTTGAGGGCCTGTCCAGAGTGTGTCTCTTGTGGTCTGATTGCGTGTCATGCATGACATCAGTCAGAAGGTGTAGTCTGCATAATGCCTTTGTGGCACCTCACGTGTGTGTGTGTGTGTGTGTGTGTGTGTGTGTGTGTGTGTGTGTGTGTGTGTGTGTGTGTGTGTGTGTGTGGATCAGCAAACATTATAGTGCATAAAGTAATTTACTTATGTTGCCTTCCCCTTACAGGTGAACATGGGGGTAGGGTCTCTCCTCCTCACAACCTGATGTCAGTGTCTCATCGGACTCTGATGATGGTGGCCATAGTGAGGCACAGGTGGGGTTGTTGGATCAGCAAACATTATAGTGCAGGAAATAATTTACTTATGTTGCCTTCCCCTTACAGGTAAACATGGGGGTTGTGGTCTCTCCCCCTCACAACCTGAAGTCAGTGTCTCATCAGACTCTGATGATGATGGTGGCCATAGTGAGGCACAGGTGGGGTTGTTGGGGGCTGAATAAGTATCACTGGTTGACATCCCACTTCCATCCACAATGGCCCCGCATACAGTCAGTATGCCCACACATACCCAGTCCCCAACAGCCACAGATATTGGAGAGTCAGGGGGTGGTGGCATTGAACAGGGTAGGGTGGTGACTATGGCATCTGTGACTGTAGACACTAACCATAGACAGAGACCTGGCAAGGTCCCAGACAGGCAGATTGACAGGGGTGCTCAAAGGAGGACTGCTGCCCATCCAGCTCCTGTCAGATGTGTCACAGCATGTGTCACCTAAAGCATGTTTTGGTCTGTCATGGAGGCACAGGCATATTGTGAACAGTACAACAGACACACACTCAGGGTCATGGATGCAACACTTCCTGGCATGCGCGACACCCTCCATGACATTGGTGATGCCATACATCATTTCGCTGATGTTGTGGATAGATGGTGGAGTGAGACATTGTCAGTCCTTAACCATGCAATATCTGTGCTTGAACATGTGGTAGGAGAAGGGTATCAGACGATGTGGACATAGGTCAGCAACAACGTCAGCTGAGAGCCTACATGGCCATACACATTCACACTCCCATAGTGACAGTACCACCAGCACTACCAAAGGGAGGGTGTTGTCCACACCACAATGTAGCAGGCCATGGGCACATGGTCCTGGCCGATCCCATGTGGAACATGGACCCAGCAGACAGTGGTCACCATCAGGAAGTAGTACCACATCTGGCCTTGGGCATGGTGGTGCCAGTGGCACTCCTGGAAGAACAGCTCCCGTATCCGTGGCTGGAGATGGTGAACTGTACATCCTGCCATGTACGGTCCATGGCTGTCCAACATACCTATGGGTAGGGCTAGCACATGGATAGGCTGTGTGTATACACACACTCACACATCACTATCACATGCAGGTCACCACCAGACATACACAACTCCTGTCCATGGCTCAGCTAAACACCACCCCTCCAGGCACACACACATGATGTCAACTGTATGGCCCAGTCTAGGCTTGGCAAACCCACACCACACCCTGTGCATGTGATGATACCTGTGCCACATCCCTGTTATCCATACTATCAATGCAGGGACATGCTAATATGGGTATGATGCACAGGGTGAATATAGTAATGGTAATGACAGTGTGTAGTGTACTACTGTTATGCCATGTAAGGTGCTGTCTGCTGGCAGTTGTCATGGGTACACATTGAAGTGCATGTACCTTTGTGCCATGAAGCTTTATTGCTGTTAGTACTGCTGACTGCCCTTTATTCTGTTTCTGTTCCAGGTGTCTGTGTGTGTACGTTGTGGAGAGCTGTTGCCATTATGGAAGCTGAGTATGGGTGAGTGGAAACACAAAGACCTTTATATCACCAAGGTATGGCTGTATATGTGCATGTTTACCTAGGTGCATATGCGTGCAACACTAATGGGGACAGACAGCATAACCTTGGATGCATACCTCTTGACACAGCCAGCTAGACTTCATACATGTCACTTTGGTGCTCTGTAGGATCACAGGTTCATAGATACAGAGGAGGTTACTAGAGTACCGGCCTTGGGTCCCTTACAAGACTAGACATTAATTTATCCCCAACAGAATCATTGATCAGCACCTGTTGCCCCTGGCATTGCTGGACAGAGGTTGAACCCCTGAGACAGATTTGTTTTCCTACCCACTCAACCTTGATGAAGTTGATGACTGTATGCATGGTACTGTGTTTGACATGTTTGGGGAGTGTAGTCCTCACACAGGGCAGCCTCTGGGAACCAAACCTGACTCTCTAGCATGTGTGTTTGCTATCTCATACGCAATTCAGGCCTCTCATGCTGGTAATGTGCACAGAGTAGTTATACTCTCATATATGGGGCAGCTGTTGAAGACCTGAGCACAACATTTCCATCTAGGCATGCCACAGACACTTGTGGACAACCTGCCTGATAACCACTGGGGCAGTACTAATTACAGACTGTCTGCCTGGAACAGGTGTTGAGGCCCATGGCTGACCTTTGTGGGTGTTAACATAGCCTTTACAGTTTCTGCAGATGTCTGCATGGGTGCATGGCAGACCAGCCATGCTGCTAATGTATTGTTGTACTGACTAAGGACTATTAAGAGGTAATGTCCACCGTTTGTCTGGATGCAGTCCCTTTACCTATGTGTTGAATCACATACAAGCATTTTCTGACACCTGCCACTACTTGTTGCCTGAATCTAACATTGTTGGCATCCTGAGTACCAAGGTCTGTCTTCACAGTCTGTGTGTTTATGGGGTTGCTACTGATGTGGGAAATAGTGGGACCATGTCCTTGCTGTATGGTATGCTAATGCTGTTGTCTGCATTCAGCTTGAGGCCAGGACCTTGTCACTATTCCATACCCACTGTATGGGCCATTGCAGTGTGTTAACAGCAGTTTGTACCTCAATGACAGACTGCACACTACTTGCAGTTGACACAGCCTTAGGCAGTACCTATATATATGGGTGGTAGCAGTTAACATTCTTGCCTATATACATGTGGGTCATTGGGGGCAGTAGTTAGTCACAGGGCCTTCACATGTCTACATATTGTACGCACATGGGTGACACAGATTATGGTTGCTACCTTATCAAATGTGGACTGTGGGACATGTCTTGTACTAACGTGACAGTTGGCAGGACATACTATACCCATGGCAAGTGCAACACATAGGATTCCCTTTGGTTTGCTGGTAAGACACCTGCTTTGTGTGACATTACCTTAGCTTACACTATTTGTCATAACATTTAGGTGCTTCTGATGTGCAATAACTGCTCTATGCAATTAGTAGACAACCAAAGGAAATGTTTAATGTTCTACACTCTGGAATCTCTGTATTGTTTCAGTTGTTGTCACAGGTCACACCTTGTCAAACATGGACTGTAACCTGCAGGGTGGTACAGATGGTGGCCATACCGCTGACCTGTACATATGTCTGCAGAATGTCCTGATGTTTGCCACATAGTTTTATTCCATGATTTTCTGGCAAATGTTTGGAAAATCATGACAGACTAACATTACAGATATTGTCATGTCACAACACGTACCATTTGGAAAGTGCATTAAAATGCACAATCTGTTCTGGTATCTACTTTCCATGCATGTCACAGAAATATGTGAAGGTTGTTCTCAATGTTTGGCCTTTGCCCCACTTTTCTGTATGGCTTTAACTAGATGTCTTTCTTTGAGGGGTTGAGAGATATGCTGGTGGCTGTAACACAGTTAGACTGCTGCAAGGTGATATACATACACACACACACACACACACACACACACACACACACACACACACACACACACACACACACACACATACACGCACTCACTCATGACCTGCCCCCTGACCTGCCCTTAGTCACACACACACACACACACACACACACACACACACACACACACACACACACTGCTGCATGGGCACATGCATTGAAACACATATGCAGACAAAGGTGACTCTTTTCCTATTATAACACCTATCTATCTTGTTATGTACCATACAGACTGACATGACAATTGCACGCACCACAGTGTCTTTGTGCTAGACAATGTGTAACTGTGGCTTCTAAGGTGGATGACATCTTTAGGGGCCCTGACTAGGTTGTCAGTGGGGGAGTTAACAGGGTGGAACAGGCACACATAATGGTATAACCATTACCTATACACAGGCAAGACAGCCACATGGATATGCATACGGAAACACATACGCTCACACAGTTAGCAATCATCAGATTAGAACACCTACCTATCTACTTATATGTATTATAGTCTACGTACATATCGCATGCACCATGGAGATTATAACCCACAACCTTTACACCAATTAATCTTGGTAATGCCTTCATGAATGGGGGAAAAAACACCCAAAATAGGGACTGTTTTCATATATTTCTCTTACAAACTTGGACAAGTGATAGGGTATTAGGTTTTGCATCAGTATGATGTTTCAGATGGGTATGTCATCTGAAGCTGACATGTCTGCCACTATTTGTGATGGCAACTGTCATGTATTTGCCAATGATTTGTCATAACACACCATCGTTATGAGACATGGACCACATACATGTTCCAAACATCTGGACATTATGCATACATCTGTACAGATGACTGGTATGGCCTGTACAGTTTAACATGGTGTATCTAAGGTGGATGACATATATAGGCCCTTCAAAGTAATGCCATGTGGAGATGGTCAACATGCCTTAAAATGGTATAACTAACATACACAACAACCACAGGGGATATGCTTCACACACACACACTCACACACACACACACACACACACACACACACACACACACACACATATATATATATACAGTAGTATAGTTGGCTGTATTGAGATTCAAACCCCTACCTTCCTCATTGTATGTACTAATGTTCTGCCTACTTCTCACATGCACCATGGAGCTTTTATGCCTAGAAACTCTCCAACAGTGAATCTAAGGTGGATGACATGAACAGGCCCTGTAAACCAGGGTGGAACAGGCCTCAAAATGATAATGGTAGCACACACACAATCTCACTTGCCAGTATTGAGATTAGAACCCCTACTTATCTTGTTTTCTGTACTATAGTGGTACATAGTTATTGTGTGCACCATGGAGCTTATATGGCTAAAGGTGTCCAAAGGTGCTTCTAAGGTGAATGACATCAGCAGGCCTTGTAAAGTAGGACAATGGGAGGTGGGAGATTTACTGGGTAGAAAAGGTATCAAAATGCTTTCACCTACAAACACACACAGCTGCCACTGCTGCAATTAGAACTCCTACTTATCTAGTCATTTATACTATAGTGCTACGTATTTCTCGCATGCACCATAGAGATTATAGGGCTGAAAAGTGTCCAAGGTACTTCTAAGGTGAATGACATCAGCAGGCCTTGTAAAGTAGGGCAATGGGAGGTTTACTGGGGGGAAAATGCCTCAAAATGCTTTCACCTACAAACACACACTTGCCACTACTGAGATTAGAACCATTACCTATCTAGTTATTTGCACTGTACTGCTAAGAATTTATTGCATGTGCCACAGAACTTACAGGGCTGAAGAGAGTCCAAAGGTACTTCTAAGGTGAATTACATCATCAGGCCTTGTAAAGTAGGGCAATGGGAAGTCTACTGAGTGGAAAAGGCCTCAAAATGCTTTCACCTACAAACACAGACACACAAACGCATACACACACAAGGCGGGTGATGCGAGATTACAACCCCTACTTCACTACTATTACACACTGGAGCTCACCTTCATACTGGCATGTGCCACTGGTTACAACTGGTGTGCAAATGTCTGCAGCAGGACATCACTATATGCCTTTCAGGGTGTCTCCCTATTTATGTCTCTCTCTCGCTCTCTGTGTCTCTCTCTGTCAATCTGTCTCTGTCTGTCTCTCTCTCTCCCCCCTGTCTCTGCCTGTTTATAATTGATATATCTGTATATGTTACCTATATATACATATCGTCTATCACACTCAACAGATGCAGATATGTCGTATATGTACCACCTACAGATAGCTGAGTGTAGGATCATAGGAGATTACTAGGCTACAGGTTCTGGGGCCCTTACAAGCCTAGCCAAGAGTTTGTCCACAAAAGATAAAACACAATCAGCACCTGTTTCCCCTGTCAATGAGGAATACAGGTGGAACCCCTGGGACAAATTTGTATAGGATCCTGTGTAATGGGGTGGAGAGACACAGTTAAGGTGTACATAGCTGTCTGTATGCAAAGACTTATCTGGACAACACACTTGTATAGTCAGATGTGGGTTTAGACATGGGCTGTAATTCTCTAAGTGTAGGAGCATGCCCAGTATGACATTCTACAGTAAGAGTGGGAGTACATTCCAGAGGTAGCTGTACTCTGGTCCAGGATTTTGTGTGTTACAGCTGTTTGGCTGATTTATCTGTGTAAACAATCCAGCATCTCAATGATATACTGGCTGGGGATCTCCTGGTTGTGTGGTATCCTTATTAAGTGAGTTGTATCCTGGTGTGTGTACAGAGTGCATTGGACTTAGCTGAGTTTTCCATAATATGTGTGGTATATTCTACATAGCACTGTGATTTCTGCATTGACTGTATTCTCCATTTAGTATTAGTAAGCAGAAACATACAGTTAGTTCCTGTTTATTTTGCACACAAATAGCAGAAACACAGCATTTGTCACAAGTTCTAGCCAATATCTTATATAACTACAGTTCTAATAAGTACTGGTTAGCAGAAACATACCTGCTATCAGTAAGGAGAAACAAACAGTTTGTTTATTTGGTATCTGGTATTTGAAAAGCAGAAACAGTATTTGTTACCTAACTACAGTTTCCATTGTATTAGTTAGCAGAAACATATCTGTTATTAGTAAGGAGAAACATACAGTTTGTTTATTTCGTATCTGAGAAGCAGAAACAGTGTTTGTTGCGAACTCTAATCTGCATCTCATCTAACTACAGTTCTAACTGGTTTTGTAAGCAGAAACATACTTGGCATTTGTAAGCAGAAACATACAGCTGTTTGTTTATTTGATATTTGAAAAGCAGAAACACAGCATTTGTTACACCTTCTAACCAGTGTCTTACCTAACTATGGTGCTACTTTAACCTATTACACTTAGTACATTGTTAAATTTGTCTGTAATGATCTGCCTAGACACTGTTTCCTATTCTTTGTGATTCTTTACTCTTCTCCAGACATTTATCTATGTACCTACTTATTGTACCATTTCTTGTGCCAACTCTCTGTCTTCTGATAATCCTTCCATCACTCTCTGACTAATATCCTCTACTCTCATAATTGTCTCAATTTCTCCTAGAACTGTACTATTCACTTTCTGCTCACTCTCTGTCTATTTTTTCCCTTTGCAGTTTGCTCGAGCCATCCACAAGCCTTGGGATCTCACCCCCCCACACCTTTGGTTCTGAAGCAAATTTTCAGCAAAAGCTCAAATCATCCCTGGGAAATCTCAACTTTTAAGCACAAGCCTTCCAGTAGAATTATTAGGTGAATGTCATTGAATTGTTTTTAACATTTTTTTCTTTCTGACCATAATTGTGAGGTGAGCACAGCTGCATTGAGCTCCATTCAGCTTCTAACTTGGAGAACTTTAATGAAGTCGGCCACCAGGTAGGAACATACTCTACTAATTGTACAAGTTCCTTATTCCCTCTGTATACAAATAGGTGAGCTCCAGAGTCTAACGTTAAAACTATTCCAAAACAAACTTTTAGTTCAGTCCCAATTCCCTTAGCTTTACTCATCCTTAAAGAGCTTGCTAGCAACATTTGGTTTCTGTAAGCTGAAAAGCTCTAACATAGTGTATTATCTTACTTACATTTCCTGGCTCCTGATTGTTTTTTTTTCTTTTCTATTTGGAATATTTCCTGCTGGGGTTGCTCTGCCCACACCATTCGCCCTTCAGGCTCACTCCGCTCCCCCACCCTGCCCCCATATCCCACCTGCCCCCAGTGCTTCTACTCTTGAGCACTAGGGAGACACTCCCTCACTCTGTCCATCTAATTAGATGCACTTCCTGTTATCCTATTCCCTCCTCCTAGACCTATACCATGCCCGTGCTTCACGTATCACTTCTTACTACACTCACATTACTATCTCACCTCACTACTTATCACCACAACACATTCCAGAACCCACTTTTCATCACACCACAAACCAACCTTAACATACTACTCCATGTACATATCTCACCATCAGCCTTACACTTGTCAATATTACTAGCCTCCAATATTTTCCATTTAAATTGATACCTACTAAAGATAGTCACTATAATCCTCAGTTAGTCAACAATGAACTTATCAAATGATTGAAACTACTTACCAACATTGCCTCTAGGCTACTGCTTAGTGGTGACATCCACCCAAACCCTGGACCATTCTCAGATAACACCAACACATCTAATCACTCAAGTCCCAACACCCCCACACATCCAATCCTAAACAGAAAAAAATCAGACCTATTGCTAATGAACATTAATATTAGAAGTCTAGCCAACTAACTGGATGTCCTCCATGCCACTCTAGCTACATACTCCCCAGACAATATCATAATCACTGAAACATGGTTAAAACCAAGTACAAAAGATAATGAAATACTACCCCCAGGTTACTCCATACTAAGGGTGGATAGACTCAACAAAAGAGGAGGTGGAGTTGCTGTCCTCTTTAAAGACCATCTCACTTTAACTTTGCTTGAATGCAAAACCCCACAACTGGACAGTGCAGAAATCATCTATACCACACTAACCATAAATTCAAGAAACACACAATATAATTGGCTGATATATCCCACCTGGAAATAATGTCCCAGTTATAGAATGTCTGTTGCACTGGACAAGTAGTACCCTTAGTCAGGAGACATTCATACTGGGTGATTTTAATTTAGGCTGGTTTGCATGTGATACAGATCACCCCATCCATCACATAAACTTGCATGGTTTTACACAAACTATTCAAGAACCTACCCGAATGGCTAAAGCTAGTAAAAAACAACCCACCTTGGACTGAATATTACTAAATAACTCCTCTCACTCATTCCAATCAGGTTGCCTTCCTGATGATCTCAGCGATACCTACCCACATTTCATATACAACAACACATATTCCCACCACAACCTACTATGTTTAAACAACTCATAAAAAAACATAACTTTAATCTTGACAACTTCCTACCTGACCTACAAAGGTGCCATTGGACTCCACTCAAATACCTTGACCTAGATGATGCAGTGAACCACTTTAATAAGTCTTTTTTAGATATATTAAATGTACATGCCCCTGCTAGAACCATCAGAGTAAAATCAAACTATGCCCCCAGCTAAGCAGAGACACTAGGGCCCTTCTGAAAACTAGAGATAAAGCCTGGGAACTATTGAATAAGACTAACACGGTAGTTTCTAAACAACAGCATCAAGAACTTAGAAATAAGGCAAAAAAACAAAACAAGATAAAATAAATTTCTATCATAACATTCAAAACACATATCAAAAAAACCCTCAAAAATTCTGGCCGGCTATAAACTCAGTCCTTCACCCAGGAAAATCTACTACACCAACACCAAACATCCACAACAATTCCGATAGCATAGCTATCATTTTTAACAAACATTTTACTTAATCTATAGTTGCCCTTTCAAAACAGCAAACTCCTACTCCTGATAGCAAACCAGCCAAGTCTACAGTTAGCAATGCCCCATTCTCTTTCTCCCCAGTTCTTACCGCCACTATAAAAAAACTACTACAGAAACTAAAACCTACTACACTTGTCATAGATAACTTACCCAGTGAATACCTCAGAATTGCAGCTGAATCTATAGTCTTCCCAGTATCAATCCTTATAAATAGATCCATTCTCGAAAACAAGGTCCCTCAACTGTGGAAAATTTCCCATGTAATCCCACTTCATAAGGGGGGACCTTTCACAGAACTGACAAACTATCGGCCAATTGCTATTCTTTCACCTCTTTCTAAGTTACTTGAAAGGTGTATTCATCTCCAGGTCATGAAATTCTTACTAACAAATAACCTTCTTACAAACACTCAGCATGGGTTTAACCAATCACATAGTACCACTACAGTTCTCTTATCCTTTACTAATACTGTAATCCATCACAGGAATAACAACTTTGTGTCTGCCATCTTTCTAGATCTATCAAAAGCTTTTGATATGGTCTTCCATTCCAAACTAATAGAGGTACTAACTGAACTAACCTTCTCACCATCTGTCACAGCATGGTTTCATAACTATTTATCTGGCCGTCAACAATATGTTCTATGGTAAGGTGACCTATCTCCATGCCTTCCTTTAACCATTGGTATCCCCCAAGGATCTATCTTGGGCCCTCTCCTTTTCTCCGTCTTTACTAATAATCTACACATAGCTACTCCACATGGTTCTATAATACAGTATGCAGATGATTCAACACTTATCTGTGCTGCCACTTCTCTATCAGCTCTTTATTCTCAAACACAAGAATCTTTCACTTCTGTTGAAACATGGTTAGCCAATGCCCATCTAATCCTAAACCTCCAAAAAAACTAAATTATTACTCTTCCAACCTAACAAGACATCTATCTCATGCCCAACATTTAACATAATAGCCAAAGACAATACTGTGATCTCCCCAACAACCCATACAAAAGCTTCTTGGAGTGGAAATAGACAATACCCTAAAATTTCACTTGCATGTCTCCCTAACTATAAAAAAGGTCCATAAGAAACATGGAAGTCTATATAGGCACAAAAGGTTCCTGACCACAATGGCCAAAATTACATTAGTACAAACTTATCTGCTCTCCACTCTACTATATGCCTCTCCAATTTTAACTAATCTAAGGAAAACTGACTTATCTAAGCTAGAAGCATGTTATAATAAAATTGCTAAGTTTGCATCTGACTGCCCATATAGAACACATCATTATACAGCTTTAAGGATATTAGACTGGCTTGAGCTTCCCAATGTTATTCTTTGCAACCAACTCTCTCTAACACACAAAATCGTAACACAACCAACTAGAACCCCTGCACTACAAAATCTTATCCTTCCTTACAGTTCCAGCAGACCACTTTGCTCTAACAACAAAAACTTACTCACCGTCTCCAAGGCCTACAACACTGCAGGAGAGTCTTTATTTTCCAATTATATATCTCGTATATCGAACTCCCTTCCTATCTCTATTCTCTCAATCTCATCCACTAACCACTTTTAGCCATCACTTAAAGCTTATCTAAAAAATAAGTGGCTATGTTCCTGTACTAACCCCTCACGAGTGCTCTGATAAATCACAGTATACCAGAAACATATGCAACTTCTCCTCTGGTGTTTATTGCTTTGTTCCTACCGACCTGTCTTAAACTTATATCTTGACATAAGTCATACCTACAAATAGTACGAGCTATGTTCAAAGCCTAGGTATTGTTGTCAAGATGTAACAAATTTGTATGTTTTTTATGTATACTACATTTTGTTTATTTTATACTTTATTGATTATTGCAATGTGTGCATGAAAATGTACTGTTACTCATGGAGCTGTTCTCCCCCTGGCCTCTGCTGAAAAAGGACCTGTATCCAGTCAGACTTTCCCAGTAAACAAATGTTAACTAACTAACTAAATAAATAAATAAATAAAGATTCCTGGTATGTAAGTGGCAGATCAGTATAGAGTAATGTGACAGAGCACTTACAGACATTTGTTTACTGACCCAATACACTACAGAGAACTGTTACAGCACAAAATGTTCTAGTGTGCACACTCTATGTTTGTCTGGCCAGTGGTTCCCCTTCCCCTTATATGTGTCTCTTTGTCCTTCTGTAGTCCATTCAAAGGTTTTGTCCACAGTTGCTGCTGTTATGTATTTGTAGTTATGGAGTGAGTGGGGTAGAAGTCATAACATCACACACAGGGCTACAGACCTCACACCTCTGACTGTACCTCTTTAGCAGGTTGTCCATCATTGTGCCCCATACATCTGCTGTGGTCCTCAGACAGTTTGTGTTGCACTGTTATTATAAGGCTACAGGTTGGCTATAGCTCTCAAACTCTTACAGACGGATATCTGGACAGGCCCATATATAACAGTCAGACACAGGCCAGACATGGGGGCAGGCTCTTAAAATTGCTCTTCCAAACGTATACAATTGGTAGAACGGTTTTGTATTATCTTGCATTTACTTATGGGTATGACATCTGCATCTCAACTGTCTGTCATTGATGTTTTCACATCAACCTTTATTGGTTTGCAAATAGTTTGGCAGGCAAATGCAATGGTATGACAAGCAGAACAGATATATGAGGCATACTTGTGGACATTCTTTTACACCCTGTCATTCCTGGGGTATGGATGCTGCCCACTGACTTGTTGTCATTACTGATACAGTGATGTGGCATATGGGTATGACATCTGCATCTCAACTGTCTGTCATTGATGTTTTCACATCAACCTTTATTGGTTTGCAAATAGTTTGGCAGGCAAATGCAATGGTATGACAAGCAGAACAGATATATGAGGCATACTTGTGGACATTCTTTTACACCCTGTCATTCCTGGGGTATGGATGCTGCCCACTGACTTGTTGTCATTACTGATACAGTGATGTGGCAGCCTTTATATCCTGGCACTTGACTGATTTGTCACAACCTGCTGTTCTACTACTTTCCATATGTGTGGCCTGCTGTCCCTCCATTGTCCAGCTTTCCCGCAGTAGCAAATATTGAGTTCTAGCCAGTGTGTGGTGTAGCTGACATGCCAAATTATTGCCACAACCAGTCTCGAACCATGAGCCCAGACAATTACAGTACTCTACTTAGAGCACTAATCCACAGCAACCACCAGTAAGTGCTGTCTACTTCCTGACACTATTAACCAAAAACATACATAGCACATTGACCTCTGCATATTGTAGAAATGGAACAAGTTATCAAGTTGATTGTGACAGCTCTGGGAATGTGTGGCCTGCTGCTATCACCTTACAAACATAAATGTTACTGCAGTTCTATGTGAACACGGGTGTATTGAGAGGAGGGAGGCACACCTCTCAACTGTACACATCTTCACAGACTGTCCAGATGTTTGGCTCATATTTTGGGTCCATTTTTCATAAAATTGTGGTTGTGTGGCAAATAATAGTGAAATCATTAAAGACTGAAGTTAGAAAGTAATGAAAGACATTTGAGTTTCAGACTTCTTGCCCTTCAGAGAATTCATGCTACTGAAACAGCTGCTATTCTATCAACTTTCTGTATTTGTAAGAGCAATACTTAAAACGCGTCCCTGTTTTTTGGCCTTTGCCCCACATTTCGTTATGGCTTTGTACAGCTTTCTTGATGTTATAGGTTTAGAGCTATGTATGGGACTCCAACATTGATGGCCATGCATTTGTCCTTTGCCCCGTGTTTGAAAGTCCCTCACATATTGCAGTAGATTTTGCTGGCTTAGGGCCTACTGCATATTATGGGTCAGGCAGTATTCAGGTGAGAGTTCCTGCTGTCCTACATAGCAGTCCATTGCCTGCTGCTATCCTGGTAACCTTCTCCATTCCCAGGCATACATGTAGCTGTACCATACATTTGCTACCACAGTCTACTACCCCATTCATTTCTTGTTAATAAGAGTGACTTACCTTGTGCCAACAGCAATTGAAAGGACAGTGCTTCAGAGCTGACTCTGTCAGATGCACGCAGTACACAGCCTCTATATGGTAAGGTACAGGTAGTGTGATGTGTGTGGCATAGTTTTTACTGTGTGTGCAAGTCGGAGTGAGGTGTCAGTCCCTGGGTCCCTAGGGTGTCAGTGTATGTGCTATGTGTTGCCTCTTTGCCAAGGCCAGGCCATACTGGGCATGTCCACGACTGCCTACAGGGAGAGGCTGTGGGGGTTCCTCCTCCAAGTCCCTCTGCTCCTGTGGGGACCTGGGCAATGATGGGGGGTCTGTGTCCCCCTTCCCTGTGATGTTCCTGCAGCAGCTGTTTCCACAGAATCATAATGTGTAGCATGGCAGATACTATGAACATGTGTGCACATGTGGCTGGAGAGTACTGCAGACCTTCACCAGATATGTTAAGGCAGTGCAACTGTGACTGGAGCAGCCCAATACATGCTCTACAATGTTTCTAGTTTGTGAATATGCCTCATTGTGGCATTCTTCATTGGGTGTGTGTGCATTTCTGATAGGTGACATCATCCACAGTTCCAATGCATAACCAGAATCCCCCACTAGATGGCCATATGGGATTTCCTCCCTGGCAAATGCCTGGTAGGGCTGTGAGGCATGCCATATGTGGAAGTTGTGATAACTGCCATGGCTGCCAGCACACACATTGATAATAATGCCCTGGGCAATGAACACAATCTGGTAGTTGATGGAGTGATAGACCTTATGGTTGACGGAAATTTTACCCTCCCCATCTGTTTAGCAGGTTGTCCATCATTGCACCCCTACATCTGCTGCGTTCCTCAGATGGTTTTGTGTTGCAGTGTTATTATAAGGCTACATGTTGGCCATAGCTGTCAATCTCTTACAGAATGACGTCTGTACAGGCCCATATATAACAGTCAGACACAGGCCCAGACATGAGGACAGGGTGTTACTATTGCTCTTCCAAGCGTAGACAGTTGGTAGTGCATTTTTGTATTAGCTCACATTTTTTTATGTGTATGACATTTGCTTCTCAACTGTCTGTCATTGATGTTTTACATCAACCTTTATTGTTTTGCACATAGTTTGGTAGGCAAATACAATGTTATGAGGAGCAGAACAGATATGCGAGGCAAACGTGTGTACATTCTGTGACACCCTGTCATTCCAAGGGTACAGATGGTGCCCACTGACTTGTTGTCAGCAGTGACACAGTAATGTGGCAGCCATTTATAACCTGCCACTACACTGACTTGTCACAACCTGCTGTTCTACTAGGCACTGTGTAGGTTACTCCAAGCTGTGTATTGTCCATATTTGTGGCCCCTTGTCCCTCTATTGTTCAGCTTTTTTGCAGTTGCAAATATTGACTTCTGGACAGTGTGTACCACACCTACCGTAGGTGTAACAGACATACAAAATAATTTCCACAGCCAGTCTCAAACCACAGACCATGTCAGACACACTACTGTACTTAGATCACTAAGCCACAACAGCCAACAGTAAGTGTTGTCTACCTCCTGACACTATTAACCATGCACAGACATAGCACATTGAACACTGCATATTGTGGACATGGAACAAGTTAGCAAGTTGATTGTGACAGCCGTGGGAATGTGTGGTCTGCTATTGCCCTACAAACATAAATGTTACTGCATTTCTATGGGGATGCAGGTGTATTGGGGAGCCTACCTCTCAACTGAACAAATTTCCACAGACTGTCCAGATGTTTGCTTCATATTTTGTGTCCATTTAGCACAGTATTGTGGTTGTCTTGGAAAATATTGGCATATCATTAAAGATCAAAGTTAGAAAGTAATGACACACATTTGAGTTTCAGACTTTGTACCCTTCAGAGATTTTAATGCAACAGCAAGACCTGTTCTAATATCACTGTCTAAGTTTATCAGAGCAATATTTCATAACTGTCCCTATTTGTGGACCTTTGACACACATTTATTTATGGCTTTATACAGATGACTTGCTGTGAGAGGCCGAGAGTGTGTATGGAACTCCAACACTGACATCCGTGCATGTGACCTATGACCCAGCAGGCTGTTAGTCCCCCATATATACTGCAGTGAGTTTTGGCACTTTGGGGACTACTGCATATTCTGTGGCAGCCAGTATTTGGTGGACATTTCCTGTTGTCCCACACATAGATGTCAGTTGTCTGCTGCTATCCCGGTAGCCCACCCCATTAACTTGCATACATGCAGCAATACCATAGATATGCAACTACAGTCTACTACTCCATTCATTTGTTGCTAAGAAGAGTGACTTACCTTGTGCCTGCAGCAGTTGTGAGGACAGTGCTTCAGGACTGAGTCTGTCAGATGCAAGCAGTACACAGCCTATACATGTTAAGGTAGAGGTAGAGTGATATGGGTGGCATCCTTTTTACTGTGTGTGCAAGTCAGAGTGAGGTGTCAGTCCCTGGGTCCATAGGATGTCAGTGTATGTGCTATGCATTGCCTCTTTGCAAAGGCCAGGGTGTACTGGACATGCCTACGTTTGCCTTCAGGGACAGGCTGAAGGGGTTCCTCCTCTGAGCCACCCTGTGCCTGTGGTGACTTTGGCAATGGTGGGGGGATGTGTCCCCCTTCCCTTTGATGTTCCATGCCTCAGCTATTTCCACAGGATCATATTGTGTAGCATGGCAGATACTATGAACATGTGTGCACATGTGGCTGGAGAGTACTGCAGGGCTCCACCAGATATGTCACGGCAGTGGAACTATGACTTGAGCAGCCCAAAGACACACTCTATGATGTTTCTAGTTTGTGCGTATGCCTCATTATGATGTTCTTCATTGGGTGTGTATGCATTTCTGATGGGTGTCATCATCCATGGTTCCAGTGTAAAACCATCATACCTCACTAGATGGCCGTACGGGATGTCGGCCCTGGCAAATGTGTGATACAGCTGTGAGGCATGCCATATGTGGAAGTCATGATAACTGCTAGGCCTGCCAGCACATACACTGATAATAATGTCCTGGGCATTGAACACAGCTTGAGAGTTGATAGAGTGATAGCCCTTGCGGTTGACATAGACTCAACCATCCTCACCAGGTGGCACTTTGATGTGCACATGAGTACAGTCTATGGCACCCAGTACCTCTGGCTAGTATGCTACATGGTGGGAGAGACACATATTGCTATTCCTTTCCTCAGGGATACTGGGGAAATAAATGTGCTCACTGGCATGTGTTAGCATGGCAGAAACTGGTGGAGCACCCTGGATGCGGATGCCTGTGAGATCCCCATGATATCCCCAGTAGGTCTTTGGAAGGTATCTGTAGCTAGTATTCTTTAGGCTACACATACCTTTGTTTCCGCTGGGATTAGTTCCTCTCTGTTTGCTCTCGGTCTGAGGTGAGGGTGGCAGAGCTTGGTGAGTTTCTGTAGTATGTCCTTGTTCACCCAGTAGTGCTTTACTATCTCCAGCTCATGTAGTCCCTGAAAGGTTACCCTGGGCCTGAACACTCTTCTCCTCCTCAGTCTGGGCCAGTTGTAATCATCATCCTCATCACTGACCTCAGTCTGTAGCACGTAGAGATGTAGCAAAGCAGCAGCAGCCTCTATCATTTTGTCAGTTAAAATTCCCAAGTGTGTACTCCAATGGTGCAGAATTTGTGGGAAAAACAAATTGAAGGGTGTCTGCATACTTTATACTGTTGTGCTGCAGATGCTGCCTGTGTGATTGAGTGACTATGATATATTCCACCTGCCAGCTACATCACTGAAGGGTTTGAAAGGCCCACTGTGAATGGCAGAGGACTTATTAGTCATTTATAGTTGATTGCCTTTTCTCAGCTATTTCCTTTTATTTATTTATTTTTTAAAAATTCCTCCACTTCTAAGTCCAGCAGTGCTCTGTGCAAACCCATGAAGCTAGTTTAAACATTGCTGAGCAGAAAGGGCCCTCCCCTGTACATGAGCATGCTCAGCATTTCTTTAACCAGCTAAGCACAGCTTAGCAGCCTCAGACACCCCCTCTGCTTAGCTGTGTTTAGCTGAGTATAAACAGGAGCAGCTGAGGTCCAGTGTGCTTACACAAACCTGACACAACCCCTTTTCATGTCAGCTGCATCTTCTGCCTACACTACCATATTGTAGCCCTTACACGGTTAGGTACTTGCGGATACGGTGGCCCATTTTGATATTCAATAAACTTAGCTCTTTTACATACACCTAATTGCGTATACCCTAGTTACTGCACTACACCAGAGCCTATGTCCTTAGCAACCACTATAACCTGCCATTGTATGACTCTGCCTACTAGCCAGTATAATGGGGAACTTCAATATAGCTTTATATCTCATGTTTTACTATTTTAATTTTTATTTTATGATCTAATATGTTTGTGCATAGCTGCGCACTGCTTAAATGTGTCATATGTATTCAAACAAATTCCTTTGATTTTTCATTAATTGCATCACTTTTAAATGCCAGTGGCCATAGCTTTGGCTATTGGCTTGCCTACAGCATGTAATACATGCTTTTATTTGAGTTGTCATTCATTTTAATTACTACATTTCCTATGTTACTGACATGTAATCTCCCCCTGCATTTAGAATTTAAGTTATTCTTGGTTGGGTCATGATTTTGTTATATTTTTCTATTTTTTTTTCTGGGGGAAAGCAATAAAGTTTGCTGCTTTAAAATAAAATTTACACATACTGACAAAATGGTTTGTCATTTGTTTTCAGTGTGAGAGTGCATTAATGTACTCTTAGGATAATTGGATCCATGTCCAACTGGGTTTGTTAAAACTTTCTTAGAGAGTCCTTTGCCCAGTTATTCTCCAGTTGTTTGGAATCTCAATAAAAGAACAACACAAAACAAGGTCTTCTATCTAATTTAAAATATTCTCTGCTTATCTTTGTCCTTAAGAAGCCATTTTGGACCTGTACAGTCTCATTAATTACAGAGCTATTTCTAACTTGCATTTATTAGCAAGGTCACAGAGAAGGTGGATGTAATGCAGTATAAATTTTATTTGGACTCTCATGACTTCCTTGATACCATTCAGTCTGGCTTCAAGATGCAACGTGGTACTGAAATAACTCTTACAACAGATGTAACTAAGTATCTAGAGTGGACAGGTTAATGGAGTTATTAGATACTGGCTGTGCATGATCTTAGGGTAACATTTAAGACTAATGACCACAGGGTCTTTGTGGAGTACCTGTGTATGCACTGCAGACTTTTTCCACAATTGTTGAATGGTTTGCCTCTTACCTTTTCATTCAAACATAGGGAATTGGCTTACAAACAATGTTTTTTTTCCTTTGAGCTACCATTCTCAACTAGAGAAGGAGTAGTTCATTAAAACTCAGTGTATGTAAACTAAAGGATAGGACCCTTCATGCCACCTTAAGACCTTATATCAGTCCATGTTTTTTTCCTGTTATTACTTATGCCCTGAGTAATTAATGACATGATCTCTCCTTTATTTCTGTGGCAGTCACTTGTGTCTTTTCCTCATGGCCAGTTAATTAAAGCTACAGTCGGTTTGTTTTTTTTTTTACAAAACGACTTTGCACATCTTCCACTAAACACCCTGAGTACAACATTCTACTTTCCTTTTTCAACTTGCAAAAGGCATGTAAAGTTGCAAGTACAAGTTAATTCTGCTGTATGTCTTTCTTGTTATTTAGCAAGTGAGCCAGCAGTCCCTGCAAAATTGCTTGTTAGCAAGGCTTGTATCTTCTTCTCGGATATTTGTAGTTCAGGCTAAGAACCCCCCCCCCACACACACACACACACACACACACACACACACACACACACACACACACACACACACACACACACACACTTTAAGAGTTTATTTATTGTTAGCTAATTCAGTTTAGGCTAGGAATGAATTTTCATGTCCCTAACTGATAACTAAGCGTTTTCAGCCCATAATTAGTAATGTACATGATTTTAAATAGGCCTCTTTACTCCTATGCTAAATTTGCCTGTATAGACCGATTGTCTCCTTTTACTGTGATTGCTTATCTCTGCCCTTTACAGTGTTTTCTTGTTATTGTCTATAAGTCTACTCCTTATCACCTTTCCCCTCACCCACCTTGCAATAATAGATATGTCTAGCCATTGTTTTTGTATATCCTTATACCCAGTGACCTGAGATTACAGTATTCCCTTTATCCACACACTATCCACATGCTATACCTTTATTTCTACAACTGCAGTGGTGGTGCTGCGGTAGTGTTGTCGCCTCACAGTAAGACGCTGTCCGGTTCGATTCTCAGCTAGAGTGTCTTCTGCGTGGAGACATGCGTGAATGGGCGTACCTTCGTTGAAGGTTGTGCGTCAGGTCTGGCAACTTGGCATGTAAAAAATGTACTGCCAATCATTAGTGGACCGTTGTTCCGCTGTGGCGACCCCTAACCAGGAAAAGCCGAAAGACACAACAACAGCATACCTTCTTTATTTTTGTGACAGTCACTTGTGTCTTTTCCTCATGACCAGTAAGTTGTTGCTGTTGTTATAATTCCAGCTATATATACTGATGGTTATTTTAATATAATGTGCACAAATCGTATTTCTTTTTGGGTCATTATGTTTAGTAATTAAAACATCTTACCTGCATTTATATGGCGATGTACGATGGAGCTCACAGTGTTCTGCAACTGTTTTTTTTTTTTTCTTTTCCGGATTTCTTGTTGTCTTCATACACTAAGAACTGTTTATAGCAGTGTCTTTGACTCACTACATTAAAAACTAACTGCTCTTTTTCTTACCTCATTTCTCATTTAGGTCACTACAAGCTACACTTCAATTTCTTCTTTTGTAGAACACAAGGATTTGCACATCTACCACTAAAACTCCTGAGTACAACATTCTACCTTCCTTTTTCAACTTGCAAAAGGCATGTAAAGTTGTAAATACAAGTTAACTCTGCTGTATGCCTTTATTGTTATTTGGTAACTGAGCAAACAGTCCCTGTTATATTACTTGTTAGCAAGGCTTGCATCTTTTCAGTTAATTGTTTATAAATAAAAACTGCATCAATTCAGGCTAAGGAAATGTCTGTGACTGTCCACTCTCCCACTTTAATAGTTTATCTGTTGTTAACTAAATCAGTTTGGTTAGGAATGAGTTTGCATGTCCCCCACTAATAACTAAACATTTTGTATCCATAAATAGCAATGTATATGATTATTAGTGATGTACATGGTTTTAAATGGGTCTCTTAACCATTACTTATGCTAAAACTGTCTGAATAGACTTCCAGTTCTCCAGCCACCTCCAGACCCTTACGTTTAATCTCTCTTAACTCCTCCTTCAATATAGTACATATTACCCACCCTGTAATGACATATATACATTAAAAACCCTCTTCCAGTTTCTATCCTCTGTCAATTCCTGCTGCAGCCCATTCCACAGACTTAAAACTTTCTTTACAGACATTCTCATCCCACTTTTTCCACACACAGTCTTGCTTATCAAAACCTTTATCCAATTCCAGCACACACACACACACACACACACACACACACACACACTTGCAGATTATAATATATATATATAGTAATACAGAATCCACTGGAGTCACCACACGAAAGTTCTCACTGAATATATAACCTTCTTTATTGGAAACAGGAACACAAGCGCTTTCACGTAGCTATACTACGCTTCTTCAGGTGTAATAAAACTATAAAACAGACATGCTTATATACAAAATCTTTTGGCACTCAAACCAGAAAATTAGACAATAATTGAATAATTGTTAACTCATTAACATTCCCTCCATATTCTGTTTAAAGAAACAGTATTAAAAACAGTCTAAAAACAATACAAAGTCTAAAACATAAACGCCGTTGCCAAACAGCATTAAACAGATCAGCGAAACCTATCACTGTATAGCTGTATGAGCTGACCAAAGCGATTATCTCACAACACTATATAATAATATAAAAATTGCAATCAAAACAAAATGCAACATGAACATAAACATAAACAAACCATGTTCCGGTTTAAAAATGCATCTAGAGCATGATTTCCATCTTGTTCTAAAGTCGCTATTAATCACAAATAGTCCCTAAAACAACATTGCAGAAATACAAACGTACTCTACATAAAACTGTCCTGCGATCAAAATTATTCCAGCATATATAAATGGTGCAGTGGGACGGACAATAGTCCGAATGTTAAAAACAGCTTACTCACCTATACTGTTTGCAAACACGAAGGGTGGTGGATCATATAACTATCGGTTTATTCACAAAAACAGCTCTCTGCTAACATAATACCATCAACTTCCATGTGTATCCAAACTTCATTGTCTACGCTGATGCTGAGTAGACCAAACAACTCAGCTACAACATCAGGATAAAACATTAAAGGGTAAGATAGAAGCAGCATCTATTTTTCGCCTCCACGGACATGGGAACAAACCCTGTCAGAAAACCATTGGGCCCTGCTGGGGTACAAGAGTATATGCCTAAGCTTATCACTGTCCAAGCGATAAGCACACATTGTTAACTGGTATACCACATGTGTACTATGACCATTAAGAAGGAATGAGCTGATGCACTACAAAGAAATATATATACAAAAAAATAATAAAATATATGAAAAATAACAAAAATTATCTACCATACATAGAACATTTCTGAAACATCATGTATCGAAACTCCCACGTAATGCATATAATAACTAGGTTGGATGCATGCAGAACCAAGGGATTTTTATTCGAAAAGGAATTATCAGCCTGAGTCAGGCAATTTGCGCCTCTCTCAAAACTAAATACTGGAAATACTATGTATAGTAGTATGTAACTGCTTTCAATGTCATAGTCCTCAAAGGACATGTGATCTGCTGTGTATCCTAAAAAAATGTGAAGGCGACATGCAAAGAATCTGGCAGAAAGCTAGATCTAACTGTAATACTATCATAAGGAATGGAGATATAGGACCAGCAACTAAAATACAATTGTGGCCTGAAAAACGACCATCAAATACAATAAAGTGATAAAACACATTATATCAAAATCATAAGCTGAAACTAAGATACTAATGACTTAGGAGATATAAAAAAGAAATGAAGTATATCCAAGGTGTGTGTTCGGGAAAAAACACACAAACCTTGCAAGAAACTAACACCAAATTTCTAACATACATACAAATATACTAAAAAATGTGCTGAATCTAACAAAAACGTGTAGCAAGTACACAAAACATATTATTAATTGAAGAACTTTTAAAACTAAACCATCTTTTCTCAACCCACATGAAGGGAGAAATAAAGAGGCTAAAAACATGGAAGAAACCTCAGGCCGGATGTCATGAGATGTATATCAACATTACAACTTTCTGTTATTAAGAACAGGTTTAACAGATACAAACTGATTAATACCAGGGTATATATGCGCTTTCAATGTAAGTATCCATTTGAGTTCCCTGACGGCCAACTGGTTCATATTATCTCCTTCCCTATTGTTAATGGCCAATAGCTCCAGAACCATAAAACTAAACCTATGTGTATTGTATTCTACTATATGTTTGGCCAGGGCATTACTTTCATGTCCTTTCTTAATGTCGTAGCAGTGGTTGTAAACCCTGTCACGAAGTCTCCTCTTCGTGAGACCTACATAAAAGACTTCGCAGAAGTCACACGTTGCTAAATAGATTAAGTTTATACTATTGCAATCACTATGAAATCTAGGTGTAAAAATAAAAAATCCATCAGAATGTGAAAAACAGACATTTTTGGATATGTATGGACACATGTGACAATGTCCACATGGGAAGGTTCCCTGAGGGTCACTAAGACTGTTGTTTAGTGAAAGAGTCTGTTCTAGACATAGAGTTTGTTTCAAGTTGTGACAGGTCTTATAGCTAAACCTAGGATAATCACCCACAATTGTCCTAGTAAATGGGTCCATAATCAAAACATTCCAATTTCTACTGATAATTTTATTGAGATTAACAACATCACTGGTGTATTTGGTGACGTAACTCAATTTATCAGTGAACTTATCATTTTTCATTGTGTGGAATGAAGGAATATTCCCAACAAAATCAATTTCTTCTATCCTATCCAACACTTTCAAGATGACTTCCTGCTTACATTCATTTACTAACTTAGGGGGATAACCCCTTTCTTTAAACAAACCTTCCAATTTACTAAGTTCTAAATATAAGGTGTTCCTATCACTGCATATTCTGCATATTCTATACATTTGACTTAAAACTATCCCTTTAAAAGTAAACCTGGGGTGCATACTTTCAAAACGTAAAAGTGTGTTCCTCCAGGAAGGTTTCCTATATAAAGAAGTATCGATCCTATTGCCATTCAGTTCCAAAATTAGATCCAAAAAGTGTGCCCGATATGGAGATATTTCAGCTGTAAACCTTAAGAATGTAGTAGTGGTTTCTAGTTCTGTAATGAAATTCAGACATTCTACTTCTGTGCCCTCCCATAAAAAAGGACGTCATCAACAAACCTCTTGTACATTCTTATTTTGTTATAATCTGCATGTTTAAACAAATAGTTAAGCTCCCAATGGTGGACTACAAGGTTGGGGTGCCATGGCAACCCCCCATTTTTGCAAATATAGCTGGTCCTGAAACAGGAAGACATTGTTGTCAAGTATCATTTCAAGAAGGCAATTGATCAGAATTTGTCTATTGCCACTATAACCTGAATTAGTAACAAGGATCTCTCTGATGGCCTGAAGCCCCAAATCATTGGGAATACTAGTGAAAAGATTCTTGACATCCATGGTTACTAATAACAGAGCTGTTCCCCTCTTGTCTAACTCAAATCCTTTGAAAAACTCAATAAGTTGATATGAATCTTTCAGAATGACAGGAATGTCATCCACCAGGGGTCGTAATAGCCCTTCCACAAAGGATGAAATAGTGGAGGTTATCCATCGTTCACCAGAGACTATAGGTCTCATTGGTACTGGTTTAATACCTTTGTGTATTTTAGGTAGACCTTTGATTATGGGAATGGTAGGAAATTCTATTAAAAAATACTCATATAACTCACAACTTATCTGACCACACATCAAAAGGTCATAAAGATCATTATGCAACATTTTAACAATTTTATTAACCTTTTCTCTGGTGATTATCTCATAGACCTTATCATCTGTTAACATACCGTTCATAGTGTCAGAATATTCTGAGGAATTCATGATAACCACTGCCCCACCCTTGTCGGCTGGCTTAACAATAATATGGCTATTATTCTTCAGGGATTGAATAGACTTCTGTTCATCTTTGCTGACATTGAAAAAACAACACCTTTTCTTTTTAGATCCAAACCATTCATAAAAATCCTTCTCACACATTTTTAAAAAACTCTCCACATTATGTGGCATGAGAGGAGTGAAACTGCTTTTAACTCTGAAAAAATTCTTTAGGGTTTTAGTATCTAAAGCACTGTTGTTTTTAAACAAAATCTTCAATGAAACATTGCGACAAAATAACTTCAAATCTATTAAAACATCACTCAAATGACTAACTTGTGAGGGAATGAAATTAAGACCTTTCTCCAATAAAGAAAGATCTGATTCAGACAAAACATAATCAGATATATTACATACTAAAGAGTTCAGTTTCTTTGTTTCCTTGTATTTGTATACTTTTCTTCGGAACCCTTTCTTTTCCTTGATCCTCTGCTGTTCGACCGACCTCTCCATCCTGGCTGTTGCTTGACCGGGAAAGGTAAAAAACAATTACTAGCAGAAGATGTATCCTTCGGTTTAGCACCTGCTAGTAAAAATGCTTTAGCTGCCTGTTGATTGGGAGGGGGTGTACCACTGTCCAAACTGACATCATTAACAAGAATAGAAGCAAGATTGTTGGACACTGATGCTATATTTGCCATTTTGTTAACCGTAGATGGAGCAGAATGAGCCGAGATGGCTTCAGTGCTGGAAATGGCAGTTGAAGCCGGTATATATATATATATATATATATATATACATACACACACACACACACACACACACACACACACACACACACACACACACACACACACACACACACACAAACACATACCAATACCACAAAATCAGTTTCTTTAGATACTCATATAATTACTTATGGCTGCTAATTTGGGCTACTATGCTTCTCATCAATACACATTTGTACTCTCCTGTCTCATCTATACATTACCCACTTCGTCTCCTTCTCCTGCCTACAGACTCATACCATACAGCTTCCTGCGCACAACCTAACCACTCTCCACTACATTAACTATCTATATACTACCATGAAGACATCTCCCCACCCTTTACTACACCTCTTTCTCGACATTTCTCATACTTCTTCTTTTATTAATATACCACACAACCATCATCTTACCAAACCTCTACCTTCTTCTACCCACGGTCTAAACTCTCACCAGTTCATCTCACAGTGACAGTAAGTCAATTGCTACTGCTTTGTATACTCACAGCACTAGCTCACTTCACTACCATAATATTCCCACATTGTATCCCAACTCCATCACAAACATACATACATTACATCACAAAACCTTCTTTCTCTTCCTATCTCTCCTTCTCTGTAGCAATATACATGCTCAGATCTGTTCTCTTACAGATATATTAAAGTTAAGAGTAGCACTTTATCAGCAGTACTGAAAGTCAGATACAAATACAAATGGCTCCATACCTCTACTCACCTCACCTCCATCCTGAAACTTAGTGGAGGTATTCATCCTAACCGCAGACCACACATCAACTACCCACCATCGCCAACACAATTTTCCCATCAGGTAATTAAACTAACTAAATTATTTTCAACATTAACCTCAGACGCATCTGCAACAATAATCATGATATCCATGCATGTCTAGATTTTTACCCCGCAGACATTCTAATCACCACTGAAACCTGGCTAAAAAAAAAAAAACTAACATTGAAATAATTCCTCCAGATTTTAACATACCCAGAATGGAAAGAAATCTTAAAAGAGCAGGTGGTATTGCTATTACTTATAAAACAACTTAGAAATAACTCCAGCCCATCTAAATATTCCAACATGTAATAATGCTGAATTTCTGATTGCATACCTCAAAATCAACCTAAAGAAATCCATATGTATCTCAGCAGTATGCACCACTAGAATCAATAAAAGCACTAACAGGCAGTACACCATACTAGATATTATCAAACAAACCCCATAATATAAAATCTTCTGGTTGCTTACCAGATACTACAAGTGACCACTTTCCGACCTAGATAATCAGACAATAACATGGTTCACCCAAACAAATAATCTAAAACACAATTTAACCAAATGTGACAGACACATTTATTGCAGTCCTGTATCACAGCATGTGGAATGTATTAAGAGTAATGCCCCTAGATGAAGCAGTTACTCACTTCAATTACACCTTCCTAAAAATACTAAATGATTTAGCACTGACTAGGACAAGAAGAGCAAAATCTAGTACTGCACCATGGCTGAAAAAGACACCAAACAGCTCAGGCTGCAAAGAGATAAAGCATGAAAAGAATGGTATAAGAATAAAATACAACATACCTAACAAAATTTTAAGTATCTTAGAAACTGTAGCAAGATCCTTGTTAAATCTGTCAAGAAATCACACTACGGTAATCTCTAACAAAAAAAATAATAATGCCAAGCTATTTTGGTCCTCTGTAAATAAACTATTACACGCCAGTCATACCACTACACCCTATCCTTCTACTTCAAACAAGAAAGAGTCCATTGTCACTCAGTTCAGTGCTCTTTTTATCCAGCTAGTTCTGTCACTAAGCAAGGACCACCTCACTTTACCACTCCAACTATCATCTGTTTTCGAAAGCAACACACTCCCTGGGAATCAATAAACTCCATGCAGGAATAGCACTATTCCTGCTCTGAGTGGTTCGTGTCCATATAGCACAGCAGTGGGCCTTGCATATTCATAAAAGTGTGCTGCTGGTCAACCTACAAAGGCACAAACCATTTACAAGTGCAGGAGGCATGTTCAAGCAGTGCATGGGCATTGAACATGCCGCCTGCACTCAGAAAGTGCCGTACAGCACTTTCTAATAGGATCTGGCATAATATTAGAGAATTACTCTAATATTATGCCAGTATTTCAGTGTCAGCGGACACTAAAATGAAATAAATGAAAACAATACAGGGGGTGTGTGGCATGTTCTGTGACACCCCCCCCCTGCATTGTAAAAGTGCTGTACGACACAAAAAATGCACAAATAAATGGGGGATAAATCCCTGAAAAGGGACACATCATACATATTGCCCTCACAAACTTAGAAAGTTGATAGAAAACAGGTCATGCGTTAACATGAATAAATGAAGGATAGAAGTATGAAAGCAAATGTATACCAATATTCCCTGACAGCAGTCCATGTGGACAAAGGCACAAATAATGGGGGAGAAAGCAATAAAATAGGGAAACTTCTGAAACATTGCCATCACACACTTAGAAAGTTGATAGAAAAAAGTATATGTATTAGGAGGAATCTCTAAAAGAACCTGAAATCCAAATGTATGCCATTATTTCCCAACTGTAGTCCTCAATGACTTGTCAGAACACCACAATACTCACTTAAATAACATAATAATATAATAATAATAATAATAATAATAATAATAATAATAATAATATCATTTTTTTCTGGGCTAAGGAATGTTTAAGCATAGCTAAGTGGGTATGAGCATTATAGCCCTCTGCTTACCATAGCTTAAACATCCCATAGGAGATAAATACAAATATATGGGGGAAATTTCCAAACTGATATAGTGTAGTGGTTGGAGTCCCAGCTTTACATACAGGTGTTTATTGCTTGAGTACCAAGACAGGCAAGTTATTTTTTTATGGGAAAGTAGTATTAAAATTATTTTTGTAAACTTAAATTATGTAGCAACTGTTTTTTGTCAATCAGGGTAGTGTAGCTTGTGCATAATGTAAGTGTGAGTACATATAACATGTGAAACCACCCATGCACAAACAAGTGCCCCATACAGTATAGTCACACCCCTTGCCAATGTAAGGAAAGCACATAGAGGGATGTCATGTAAAGTATATTATATACACTTAAAAAATGAAATCAGTCAAGACAGAAAAGACAGCAGACAGGGGTGGTATATGACACATAGCACCCAAATCATCCCAAATTTACATACAGAAACAAGAGAACTCTCAAACAACAGTTATGTTATCCACAATCTACTAATACACGTACATATTTGGAAAGGGGTACTATAAGCTGTGATAGTTGTAATTACTATATGTACATTGATCAGTCCAGGTTCTTTAGGCCTCCTGAAACTGGATAATTGTGGGAGATCAGAACCAAGGCCAGTTGTAACACCACAACTCTTATCTATTTAGCATCCTGTGTGAAGTGCTACAGATTGTATATTGGTAAAACCAACCGACAGTTTAAACAATGTATTAGGGAATGTCTTTACTGCACTAGCAGGGGGAGGAATATAGTGCATTGGCAAACACACCTTCTCTATGGGTATGGAACATACCTTCCTTTTTTAAGTACTTCAAGTTCTGGCAGTCAATGAGAGACTAGGGATATGACCAACAATACAGAATTAGCAGAACTGAAGTGGATCTTTAGACTAGGGGCTCATATGGGCTATGGACTAAATGATTAAGTACCACTAAAACCTGTCCTAAGGAATAGGAGAATTAAGAAATAGTTATTAGCTCACAATATATTTTTTATGTTTTATATGTTTTCTATTTTTTATATATCTTTTATATTATTAGTATTGTTGTTTTATATGTGTAGCTGCTGACCTAATAGGAGGTTGATTATCAGTGTTGAATTAATATTGTTTGTACCTTTAAAAATTTTGGAGGGAAACTGTTTTATTTAATTAATTAATGATATAAATGGAGTGCTTTTGCTAGATTTTTTATGTGTCTGAAGAAGTAACTTGGTTATGAAAGCGCTTACGCAATAAATGGATTTTGAATTTTTCTATCCCTGTGTTTGTCTCCATAATTTTGGGATTTGTTGTTTGGAACTATTTCTCTGGAGTTTGCTCACATTTTGCCTTGGGATTTTCTACACACACACACATATATATATATATATATATATATATATATATATATATAGATATATATATATATAAATATATATATATATATATATATATATTTATATATATATATATATATATAGATATATATAGATATATATATATATATATATATATATATATATATATATATATATATATATATATATATATATATATATATATATATATATATGGATAGCCCCACAGTTGAGAGTTATGTCAACCACATAACACTGTCAGACTTAAAATCATGCAAAAAAGCCATCTCCATACACACCCTATTAAACTAGCATTAACTCAACTGCGTAACAGCAATACTTACCTTCTGTCTCTATGTCTGCACATTCTCCTCCAGTTTTTTCAGCTGTCTCCACAGTTTTCATTGTAAGAGGTATTTCCAACTACCCTCTGTGATGCTGTTGTTCACACACCTCCATGAAGGCCTCCTCACAGGCAAGGAAAAGGGGCAACACTCACATAAAGTACTCAATTATAGGAGTGTATTACCATGCCATTGGCTATTAGAATAACACCACAGCTGTTCTGCATGCAATTAGCAAGTATGGGGCCCCAATTGGTGCACAAGCCATTAGCTACTCATGAGCATTACCTACAAAAGGCAAGCTGCTACCTATGCAAAATAGATGTATACCCTACATCTGGGAGAGAAAGACAGAGAGAGAGAGACAGACAGACAGACAAAGAAACCAAACAACACATATTGGAATCAGACCAACCATACTTGGGAAAAAGGTATGTCAAAAAAGTAAGCATGTAATGGAATGCAGTAGGGGGTATGTAATAATGGGAAATAGGAAGTTCAACAAATATGTGTTAACAAGACTTGCTGTATTGATATATTGCTGATCAGCACCTACGGCCATAGCATCAGGTCTGTCTGCAGTGACATAGATCACAGCTCAGGCCCCTGAGTCATCCCATGAAATGATGGCTCACATATGATTACTACTGGAGTGTCTGTTGAACAATACTGACTGTGACACTGCTAGGCCAGCTACTGGAATGTCACAGATATCCAGATGTTAATTGTGAATACAACTATGATATACATGTTCATCTCAGAAATGTGAGAGACCTATACAGGATATTTGCATAGTGAAATAATGTTGCAGATGTGTGTGTTGAACTGCATGTGATATACTGAACTCATACCATTCAGCTGTCCAGTGTTATACACACTGACCATATGTGTGCCTCATATTTGTAGTCATTTACTCATAGAGTTGCGTTATGTCTGGGAAATCATTGGCAACCTGTGAAGACTGACATTACAACATCTCCTTCTCTTTCTTTTGGCTGTTCCCCTTAGGGGTTGCCACAGCAGATCATCTGTCTACATTTCTTTCTGACCTCTGCGGCTTGCTCTGTCACACCAACCACCTGAATATTCTCTATCACCACATCCATACACCTTATATTAGGCCTTCCTCTTTCCTCTTACCTGGCAGCTTCATCCTTACCATCCTTTTCCCAATATACTCAGCATCCCTCCTCAGCAGATGTCCAAATCAACATAATACTGCTACTCTCTGGCTTTGTCTCCAAATCGTCCAATCTGGGCTGACCCTGTAACATACATATTCCTAATCCAGTCAACCCTCATTACAACCAGTGCAAATCTTAACATCTTTAACTCTGCCATGTCCATCTCTGACTCCTGCCTTTTTTTCAATTCCACTGTCTTCAACCCATATAACATAGCTGGTCTCACTATCATCTTGTAGACCTTCCCTCTCACTCTTAATGGTACTCATCTGTCACAAATCACTCCTGACACTCTTCTCCACCAACCTCATCCTGCCTGTACTCTCTTCTTCACCTCTCCCCCACACTCATCATTACTCTGAACTGTTGATCCCAAGTATTTAAACTTGCCCACCTTTGCAAACTCTACTCCCTGCATCCTCACCATTCCTCTATCCTCACTCCCATTCACACACATATATTCTGTCTTAATCCTTTTGACCATCATTCCTCCCCTGTATAGAGCATATCTCCAACTCTCCAGAGTCTCCTCAACCTGTTCTCTACTCTCATAACAGATCACAACGTCATCTGTAAACATCACAGTCAATGGAGACTCCTGTCTGATCTTGTTTGTCAACCTGTCCATCACCACTGCAAAAAAAGGGCTCAGAGCTGATCCCTGATGTAATCCCACCTCCACCTTAAATGCACCTGTCACTCCCACTGCAGAATTTACTGTTGTCACACTACCCATGTACATATCCTGTAGCACTCTTAAAGATTCCTCCACCACTCCTGACTTCCTCATACAATACCACAACTACTCTCTAGGTACCCTGTCATATGCTTTCTCTCTAAGTCCACAAAGACACAACGTAACTCCTTCCGACCTTCTCTGTACTTCTCCAACAACACTCACAGAGCAAACATTGCATCTGTACTGCTCTTTCCTGGCATGAAACCATACTGTTGATCACTAATCCTCACCTCCCTTCTTAACCTAGCTTCCGCTACTCTTTCCCATAACTTCATGCTGTGACTGATCACTGTTATCCCTCTGTAGTTACTACAGCTTTGTACATCACCCTTATTCTTATAATCGGTACCCAAATACTTTTTCTCCACTCCTCACGCATCCTCTCACTTTCCAAGATTACATTAAACAATCTGGTTAAAAAGACCAACACCATTTCTCCTAAACACCTCCATGCTTCCACAGGTATGTCATCTGGACCAAAAGCCTTTCCATTCTTAATCCTCTTCATAACTATCCTTACTTCCTCCTTGCTAATCTGTTGGACTTCCTGATTCACCATAACCACATCATCCAACCTTCACTCTCTCTCATTCTCTTCATTCAACAGCCCCTCAAACTACTCTTTCAATCTGCTCAACACACGTCCCTCACTTGTGAGTACATTTCTCTCATTATCCTTTATTACTCTTATCTGCTGCACATCCTTTCTAGCTCAGTCTCTCTGTTGAGCCAATCAGTACAGGTCCTATTCTCCATCCTTAGTGTCCAACCTTTCATACAACCTTTCATACGCCTCATCCTTAGCCTTTGCCATCTCTCTCTTTGCCATGAACCTCATCTCCTTATACTCCTGTCTACTTTCTTCACATCTTTCTGACAATCCCACTTCTTCTTTGCCAACCTCTTTGTCTGTATACTCCCTTGTATTTCCTCATTCCATGATCAGATCTCCTTATCCTCCTTCCTCTGTCCAGATGTCAACCCAAGCATCTTTCTAGTCATCTCCCATACTAGCACTGCTGTAGTTACCCAGATATTCAGTAACTGTGCACTGCCACCCACTGCTTGTCTTAACACTTCCCTGAACTCAACCTCACAATCACCCTTTTTCAGTTTCCACCATTTGATCCTGCGTGCTGCCCTCACACTCCTCCTCATCTTCTCGATCACCAGCGTCATCCCACAGAGCAACATTCCACACTACCTAACTACACTTTCCCCTGTCAATACTTTACAGTCTCCAATCTCCTTCAAACAGGCCCTGCTGCATAGGAGATAATCCACCTGTGTGCATCTTCCTACAATCTTGTATGTCACCCTATGCTCCTCTGTCTTGTTAAAATATGTATTCACCACAGCCATGTCCATCCTTTTTGCAAACTCCACCACCAACTCACCTTCTGCATTCCTTTGCTTAACACCATACCTGCCCATCACTTCTGCAACCCCTCTGTTCCCTTCACCAACATGCCCACTGAAATCTGATTCAATCACCACTCTCTCACCCTTGGGTACAGTCATCACCACTTCATCCAACTCACTCCAAAATCTTTCTGTCTCATTCATCGCACATGCAACTAGCAAAGTATATGGACTAACAACAGTCATCATTATACCATCAATTTCCAGCTTCATAAACATCACTCTATATGACACTCTTTTTACCTCCAAAAACACTTTTGGCATACTGTTCCTTCAGGATAAACCATACACCATTTTTCCCCCCACCCACACCATGATAGAACTATTTGGACCCAACTCTGATACACCTAGCCTTACCCTCTTTCCATCTGGTCTATTGCACACAGAATATATCAACCTTCCTTCCGTTCATCATATCAGCTAGCTCTGTCCCCATACCAGTCATACTGCCAACAGTAAAAGTTCCCACCCTCACTACCACACTCCTAAACTTTCTTCTCTCTTCCTGCCATATGAGCATTGGACATCCTCATTGGTATGTCTGTGAATGCAAAGGCTGCTGTGCTATCAAATGGCTTAAGTGTGTTACAGCAATATTAAGAAAGTGTCACTAATTTTGGCCCATCACCCCCCCCCATGTATGTGTGGCATCCTCCAGATGTTCTGCTCTAACAGGCTGACAGGAATGACTGAGCAGCAAGAGTGCAAATACGGTGTGCCATACTGACATAGAACAGAAATGTATATCAGGTATTACCTGTTCATAGGTTCATAGGTAGGTACTGGGCTATCTGCCTGAAGGCATATATTAGCCCAGCCATGTTGTGCGGTATTCACCACCCCTTTGGTTAGTTACCTAGGCCCTTGATCTAGCAGCTACTATCCTTGGCCCCTATCTAGTAGAGCTGTTGGTATGATCCCTGGTGTGAACTTTCTGTTACCCATCCACTCGTCAAGGTTCCTCTTGAAGAGTGATAGTGAGGGGATCTGTCTTATGTAGACCGGGACCTTGTTCCATAGCAAGGGAAGTCTTTGTGAAGGGAATCTATCCCTCCAGCATGTTCTATTCATTGTTGTGCTGAGGCTTATATCCCTAGAGCTTGTAGCTCGAGTAGATTTTGTTTTGCTAAGATGGAGGATGTTCAACAGTTCTGGGTTGGACATGGCTCTGTATGTTAGACAGAGATCGCCTCTGAGAAGGCGGTATGCAACAGAGAAAAGCCTTAGTTTTTTCAATCATGCTGCATAGGGCAACTGTTTGAAGCCAGTAATCCTCTTAGTGAGGTACCTCTGTGGTCTCTCCAGCTGCTGGAGATGCCTAGCCAGGTACATTCCAATTGGTGCATTGTACTCAATAATGGGTCTGATAAGGGAAGAGTAGAGGGGCACCACTACATCCTTAGATCTTGATGCAAACCTTTTCGTGATCAGATGGGTCACATAGCAGGATTTTCTAACCACCTTGGCAACATGGTTATCAAAGGAAAGCTGACTATCTACTTGGGTCCCTAGATCCCTTATTACTTCTTCAGATTTCAGGGGGTTACCTCCTATGTGGTAGTTCACGGGTACTCTGTTTTTTCCAAAGGGGATTACTACGTATTTTTTAGCATTTAGCTCGAGACCATGGCTTTGACACCATGCATCAGTCTCATTAAGGCCCTTCTAGAGGATATCCATGTCGGCCGGAGACTCTATTATAGCACCCAGTTTGCAGTCATCCGCAAACTTGGTCAGCCACAGCCCTTCAGTGCTTGTCTGTACTTCTGAGAAATATATGCCAAACATGAGGGGCCCCAGGACAAAGCCCTGAGGCACACCGCTCGTTACTGGTCTGGATTCAGACATAGATCCCGCTACTCTTACTTTGTGGGATCTGTCTGAGAGCCAGTTTGCGATCCATCTTGTGACATAAGGGTTTATGCCTAGGTTGATGAGTTTATCAATAATACCTGAATGGGGAATGGTGTCAAATGCTTTAGCAAGGTCAAGATAAGCCATGTGTACCTCCTTTCCCTTATCTATAGCCTGAGTAACTGTCTCAAAGACGTCCACCAGGTTCAGGAGGCATGATCTGCCCTTGACGAAGCCGAACTGTGTGGGGTCAAGTGTTTGGAGGTTCCCAATCTCTCCATTTATGAGTTCCATAATGATTTGCTCCATTGCCTTACAGATCAGACTGGTCAGGCTTATTGGTCGGTAGTTCCCAGGGTCGGTTGTGGGCCCACCCTTGTGCAATGGAACCACCATTGCTGTGCACCATTCTATGGGCACATATCCTGTCAAGAGGCTGAGACTGAACAGGGTATTCAGATGCGGGGTTAATTCATTTTGGAGCTCACATATGACACAGCCTGGGACACCATCCGGTCCCATGGAGGCAGTGTTTTAGCTTTAGATAGAGCCTTATTAACCAACATATCAGTAATAATTGGAGTTACACAATCCCATGGAATAGTAATAGGCCCTGTAGGTGGTGGGGGGGGGGATTTGCACTGAACCTATCAGCCAAGATGTTGGCAATGTCAGTGGGGTCAGTGTATTTTGTTCCATTTTGTACTAGCTCAGAACAGACCTGAGTGTTGCCATTTAGGTTTTTGATGTAACCATAGAAGGTTTCATGGTTATCCTTGGCATCCTTGGCAACCTTCGTTTTGAAATTGGCTTTAGTTGACTTGATGAGGGCCCTCAATTTCTTACTAATGCTGATCAGGGATGATTTTTCTACTTGAGATTTGGCCTTTTTTTGTATAAGTCTCCTCCTTTTATTGTATAGTTTGCTTATGGTCGGGATCTACCAGACTGGTTTCCTCTTGCTTGAGGAAGGAGTCTTGGTTTTATTTGGGATAGTATGGTCCATGCAATCCTGAAGATGTATATAAAGTGCCTTGGTGTAGGATTCTGCATCCTGGATATCATTATCCTTCTGCAAGGGAATAGTGAAACTTTCCACTTCTGACGCAAGTAGTTTGAAGTTTGCTTTGGAAAGGTGCTTTGCAATGGTTTCTTTGACTGGGGGAGGTGGAGGGGTGAGGACATCCAGGGTTATCAGTTTGTGGTCTGATCTGACCAGAGAGGGAGTGATAACGGGTGTTGTACAATGGGCGCCCATATTTGTGATGACTAAATCCAATATGTTGTCCCCTCTAGTGGGAGAACATACCAGTTGTTCAAGGGCATCTGAATTTATAAATTCTATGAACCGCTGGGCATAGGAGTTACAACTTTGGTAGTTCACCCAGTCTATACCCTGGTAGTTGAAATCACCCAAAATTATGGTGTTGGGTAGGACCTTTATATTTTCCAATGCCTCAAGGAATGCTGAGCAAGCATCTTGGGACATGGTGGGTGATCTATAACAGGCTACAACTTGAAATTTGGTTTCGCCTGCTGATAGTTGCGCATGGATGATCACTGGGGCATCATGCTGCACCACTAACCTGGAGATGTGGGTATCCTTGATGAATATGGATACACCTCCACCCTTTGTACTGCGATCCGGTAACTGAGGCTGGAAGGTATGATATGAATTGTAACCTGGTAGTGCTGGGGTGCTCTCTGGAGCCTTGAACCAGGTTTCCGTCACTGCACAAACATCGATTTTCTCCATACTGAGGAGTGCCTCGAGTGCATGCATTTTGAGGTTGAGACTTCTGGCGTTGAGTAGCATTACCCTTAGTTTTTGGTTACCTGTGCTGGTTATGGTGGTTGGTTTGTCCTTTGAGCCTTGGCTAAAAAAGGCACTATGGGGACGGCAAGAGCCTTGGCTAGTATTCAAAAGCCTGGGGGTGACAGGTGCAAACCATCTCTGGCGAAACTGCGAGGCATGTCTATCATGTCATCCCAGGCAGACAGACACTGGATCCCCTTAGAATGACACCAGAAGCTTAGCCAATTGTTGAAATTGATAATTTTGTCTTTGTATTGTGGTATTATTCTAGGTGAAGGTAGTATGCTACTCAAGGTCAGGGTCATACCAGCTTGGGCTACATGATCAGAGAGCTCCTCAATGTCTCTTTTCATCTAGTCCAGGGAGGTACGTCTTAGATCATTCACACCAACATGTACAATGACAGCATCATACTTGTACTTGTTCTGGAGTGACCTAAGTGCCTGTGCTATGTGGCAGATTAGCACCCGACAGGCAGCTGACAGTAACCTTTTCCTTGTTCAGCCTGGTGAGTGGAACATCTGTGTGCCTTACTATAGAGTCTCCTATTACTAGCGTGTTGGGTATGGTGTTTTGCCTCAGGTGCTGTCATGAGGCACACTGCTGAGGTGAATTATGTGTTTTCTGGCTTGTGTTTGGAGGTGCAGGTTGCTTGCTTGTCTGCTTTGGAGGGCACTATTTCTTTTTCAGATTGGTACCTAGTGCCTCCGAATATCTTTTTGTCTATTTATGTGTATGTTTTGCCAGTGCTTATTTTGTAGATCCATGTGTGACTGGTGGTGTGATGCTAGTGTGTCTCTTCTCCTCTTGACTGTCTGTTATAGTCATGGGTTGAGAGCGCTTAGCCTCCAGTCTGGTTGTGTATTTGCATCTCTCACAAGTGTTTGTGTCTAGAGGTAAGAGGAGAGGGTTGTCTGTATACATGAGGCAGTTGTGGCATTGCCTCAGGATGCCCCATTCCACCAGATGAACTGGAGACTACACCTGAAGCTGACCTCTGGATATGCTTGGAAGAGTGAGTTTCACTTGTCTTGTGGAGAATCGAGGGTCTTATGCTATTATTATAATAGTGCTGTCTAGGAGATTTGGAAAATAGTGCTGTCTAGGAGATTTGGACAAGTGCTGATTTGGGTTATGCAACTGCTGCAATAAGAGCAGTTGATCTGAAGCACTTGAGTTGAGGCTTGCCTAGTTCTAAGGGAAAATTTGCAGCGCACACTTTGTGGAGCCAGGAATAATATACCCCAGCTAACCGGCGCTGCCCGATGCTGCTCTGTGCACAAGACTGCGCAAAAAGAGAGTTGCGGGGTTTTAAATGAGAGAGAGATCAAGGAGTTTGGAACTGACCCAAAATGGCCAATAAAACTACCGTTTCTAGGCAGTAGCCACTCCTACAGGGACAGGTAGGCTGCTCAGTGTTAATCACTGCCACTGGTGAACACAGAGACTTCCCTTTAGCCCAAGTAAGCACTGGCCTCCAAGAAACTTACAAACAGTTCAGAACAGCAACTCTGTAACTGAACTTTTTTTAAATTATAGAAAGTGAGAAAATAGCAAGAATTTTTTTTTGTTTTTGTTTAAGGATAGCAGAGACACAAAAGTAGCATACTAGTCAGAGCAGTGTATTAAATGACCCCAACACGTGTGCTAGGTCAGAGGCAGGTAAAATGCAATTTTAAGAAAAAACGATTTTAAATTAAGTGCAACACAAAAAATGCAATAAACAGGCTCTAGGTATGTTCTAAATACTGTTTCTAACACAGATATCAGCTTTTGCAAGCAAGAAAATGCTGAAAAGTAGGCGGCAATGCAGTTTTTCTAAGAAATAAAACAGAAGAAAATACTTAAAATCTCAAATCTCACCTGTGCACATGTATGTATTAGTAGGTGTATCTGGCTGCCTCATAATCATAACAACAGGCATGGAATGCAAAATGTTAGGTAAATAAGCTGCACATGTTGTACACATGTGTAATTTCAGTTTCTGTGCATACAACAGAGTTAGATTTCTGCAGTTACTGGTTTTTGCACTGCCCTCACACAGACATGGGTATTAGAATAAGCATGATTATCAGGTTGAAATTGGAGAGGTGTCCAACTGTGTTATCACCTTGTGTCCATGCCTACTACAAACAGCTATATGACAACTGACATACTTGTATGGACTTAGCAATACCTTACCTGTAAAACCTGTCTCCACCAAAGTAGAGTAATCCCCTTTGCTGGACAGCAGCAATACACAAACCACATAATTGGTCACTATACTGGCTGTACAGAGCAAAGTAGGAACAGGTACTAACTTTGCAGCAAGTCAACCTTTGTCTGAATGAGTATACAAGGTCACAGGTGGATTACTGTAAGGCTAACTATGAGTAAAAATTGGGCACATCCACCAAGGGCAATCATAAGACCATCTTCACATATGTCTGCAGTCTCAGAGGCAACAACCCAACCCACCCTGTAATGGTTGTCAGTCAAACCACATACACACATACCATAGCTATAGCCAACCTGCTGCAGACATATTTATTGCAAACATCACCCCCCGGCTCACCATCAGTAAAGGTGGATATGCACAGTACCCACACCCCTCCCCTCATCATCAGGGAGCAGGTGCATACTGCCTAATTAAAGTCAACAAAAGCAAGTCTCCATGGGACCTGATAACATTCCTGTCTGCATCCTACATGAACTCAAGCATATACTTCCAGCTCCATTACACACTGTATGCAAGCAAAGCCTGAGCACCATTGGCATCACATCTGCAAGTAAAACGGCCACTGTCATCCCTCTACACAAACATGAATGATGAATGGTGGTTTATGCAATGTACTGGCTCTCACTGGGAGGAACACGACACATCAGGACCAGGAGTGCAATGCAGGTTCATACTGTGCTGATAGATGACAGGGGTATGATGTGGTCGTAAGTGCTGGCTAATGATAGGAAATATTAACTTGCTGGCTCTGTAAATAACTCTGGGCAATGTCTGTGGTCCTGTGATGTATTTCCCTGTTTATGTCTTCCAGGTGACAGGCAGCATCAGCCAGTATACACTGCAGAGGAGACTGCAGCTATCACTGATGCAATAATATAGCACCATGCAGTGCTGTTCATCTGGAGCCGACAAAATCTGCAGCAGTGGACTGCACTGTGGGACGACCTTGTCCACAGAGTGAACACCTTGAGCAACCATGTCTGCACATACGATCAGGTCAGACATTGGTCAACTGACCTGATATTTCATGCCCAGCAAAGGGCTGCTGTCATGGCCAGGGACCATACTGCTACAGGTGAGGTCCAGCCACACAGGCCCCTCTTATGGCAACAGAGGAGCTCCTTGCCAACCTTGGGGCAGTCCCAACACAACAGCCAACTCATGAAACACCAGTCATGGAGGTGGGTGGCAAACAGACAACAGGCGAGCAATGCCCAGATAAGGCCAAAGTGCACATCATTTTAATCATGTTGCAGTCATACTGTCTTCTATAGAGTATTTAGATGGATATGTCAGTTCAAACTGCATTTGTGGGTGGGGTTTAGTAATGCACACAAGTGCACATCTATGGTGAGGGATAGCAAATTGTGTACTATCATAGCTTGTACTATACCTGTGCAGAAACACAGCATTCATCTTATACCAATGACAAATGTGAGTCTGCTGACGATACCTCTCCTCCACAACTACATAGGTCCCTCTAGACTGCATGTGGGACAGCAGCCTGAAGCCAGTGAGTATAGAATTTTCCTGTTGTGGCTTACCAGTACCCCAGGCATGTTAAGGTCATGCATGTGACCATGCACACAACTGTTGCTCTCAGCCATTTTGCAATATCTGCATGTTCACTTGTGGTGGGGTTAACTGCATTGCATCACAGCGGTCATCACAAGGGCCTATTTGCAGGAGATGTCACATATCTGCAGCATACTTCACAAGCTGTCATTGCAAGAAATCTGGACAAAGACTGACAAAATGGGGGGACGAAGGCCCAAAACTAGGGACATATTTTATAAATTAGTGCTATACAGTGCATATAAATGGTGTACACACACCAGTTAGAATGTCAGGTATTTGTGATATACAAAAATGAGAGCACAATAAAACATTTATGAACCCTTCCAACCTTTCATGTGATCTATAACCTGTACAATTCAATTGTAAAACAAACAAATCTGTTAGGGGAACAATTATGACACATAAAAAACTTACAAGAAGCTAGATGCATACGTGTGCACAGGCTGAAGCTAATACTGTGTTGAAGCAGCTTTCAATATTATTACCGCATTACGTCTTCTTGGGTACACACCTGCCATCAATTACAGAGACTCTTTGATTAACAGCAAATAACGGTCAGCTGTCCTACCAGGATTATCATATATTTACTCAGTTGCCTGCTACAGCACAGCCATAGTTTGCATACAGCTTATGAAGCAGCAAAGGGATCTAATTTGTGAAAGGTATCAGCTCAGAGGAGGGTGCACACACATTTGCATAACATTGCATATACCATGGAACACAGTAAAGACAGTCATCAAATGGTGGTGGAAATATGGGGCAACAGTGACATTGCAAAGACCTGGACATCCCTCCAAATGTGTGGAAAAGACAAGCCCCAAACTGGTCAGGGAGGCTGCCAGGACACCTACAGAAACACTACAGGAGTTGCAAGAACCACTGGCAAGTAGCAGTTGTGCACTACATGTGACAACAATCTCCCATATTCTCCATGTCTGGCCTATGGGGTAGGTTTGGAAGATGTAAGCCTTCTCACACACAGAACGACATCCAGGTCTGGTAAATTTCTCAAGAAAAATGCATAAGGTCCCCCAATAGCATGTGGGGAAATGTGTTATGGTGTAATGAGACCAAGGTTGCACTTTTTGGCCCAATACCAAAAGGTTTGTTTGGCACAAGAACAACACTGTGCATCACCAAAAGAACACCATCCCCATGGTGAAGCATGGTGATGGCAGTGTCCTGCTTTGGGGTTGTTGTTCATAAGCTGGAAGTGGGCTTTTAGCCAAGGTGGAGGGGATTAGGAACAGTTCAAAATACCAGTCCCCTTTTGCCCAAAATCTTCATCTGTCTGCTAGAAAGCTGTGGATGGAGAGGACTTTCACCTTTCCACACAACAATGTCCCATACCATACATAAAACTTCATAAAATAATGTCTTCACCAGAAGGCAATCAATGTTTTGGAATGACCCAGCCACAGTCCACACATACTTCCAATAGAGAATCTGTGGGGTGTCCTGAAGAGGCCTATGCAAAAGTGATGCCCTTGCAATCTGACAGAGTTGGAGGGCTTCTGCAAGGGAGAGTGTACAAATATTGCTAAGTCAAGATGTGCCATGCTGATACACACCTTCCCAAGAGGACTGACTACTGTTATGAAACCAAAAGGTGCTTTAACAAAGTATTAGTTTAAGGCTATGTCCAGTCATGCCTATTGTACATATTTCAACTTCTACATGCTTCCCCTAACCAATGTGTTTGTTCTTCAATTGGATTCCACAGGTTACAGGTCACATTAAAGGTGGGAAATGTTATCAAATTATTTCTGTGGTCTCATGTTATATATCAGACAAATCTAGCATGTTCACAGGGGTATCTACACTTATAATATCCACTGTAAGCTTGGAAGGTTGTTAGTATAACCATTTCTGTTGTAACATACATGTACTGCAGGTTTTGAAGTGTGAGACTCAAAATGTGTCATTAAATAGTGACACCAGTCCTCATATCATCCCAGTAATGTGTCAGACAAACACAGGATTTATGACGAACAGACAAGAAATATGAGCCACATCTGTAGACATCAAGCATCTGCATAGTTGAGAGGTATTTTCTGTAGGAGTTGCCACTGGGCTATACAGGTGAACAGCAATTATGCATACATAGGTGCAGTGTGTGCTACTTGAAGGCCCATCACCTACTAACACTACTCACTTATCACAGAGGTGTATATAAGTAGTAACATTAAGTGGAAAGGACTGCACTGCATGATGTTGAGGGCCTGTCCAGGGTGTGTATGTAGTGGTCTGACTGTGTTGTTAATGTCACAAGTTGGCTATTGTGATGTCTGTGTAATGCCTGTCTGCCACCTCACCTGTATGTGTGTGAGTGTGTAGCAGCAAACGGTATAGTGCAGGTATTAATTTACATATGTTGTCTTTGCTCCACAGGTGGTCATGGTGGTCACAGTCCTCCCACTCAGAATCTGTTGTCAGTGTCTCTGCAGACTCTGGCAATGATGATGGTCATATTCAGGTACAGATTGTGTTGTCAGGGGCTGAATCTGTGTCATCAGTTTGCATCCCACAGTCATCTGCAATGTCCCTGCACACAGTCACAATGCCCACACATGCCCCATCCCCAGCAGCCACAGATGATGGACAGTTGGCAGGTGTTGGCATGGAACCAACTAGTGTGGTGACTATGGCAGGTGTGAGTGTAGACACTGGCCATAGCCAGAGTGTAGGTGATGTCCCACAAAGGCGGATGGACAGGGGTGCTCTCAGGAGGACTGCTGCTTGTCAAGCCACTTTCACAAGTGCCACAGCAGGTGTCACCAGATGCATGTTTCAGGCTGTCATGGATGCACAGGCATGTTGTGAATGCAACACCAGACAAATACTCACAGTGGTGGATGCAACTCTTCCAGATTTATATGGGGACATACGTGACTGTGTTGAGGCCACACACCTAAATACTGAGGTCATGAATAGATGGTAGGGTGAGACCTTGGCAATCCTCGACTGTGGAATGTCTGTGCGAGAGCGTGTGGTAGGAGATGGGCATTGGCCACGTAGATATAGGTCAGCACCAACATCAGCTGAGAGTCTACGGGGCTGTGCACCTTCACACTCCTGTAGTGGCAGTGACACCAGCACTACTGAAGGTGAGTTGCTGTCCACATCACAATGGAGCAGGCCATGGGCACATGGTCCTGGCCACACTGATCCAGCAGACAGCAGTCACCATCAGGAAGCAGTACTCCATCTGGCCTTCGGCCTGGTGGTGCCAGTAAGACCCCTGGCAGGACCAGTTCACGTGTCCATGGCCGGAGATGGTGAACTGGACACCCTGCCATGTACGGTCCACATACCCCTGTGTAGGGCAGCCACATGGCGTGACTGTGTGCATACATACACACACATCTGTATCATAGGCAGATCACCTCCAGACACACACAGCACCTTTGCACAGCCCATCTATAGGATACCTCTCCAAACACACACACACATGGATGTCAACCGTATGGTAAAAAATAAGTAAAGAGCCACTCGCTGAAGTAAAAGAACAAAAGTTTTACTGAATAAATAAAACACACAGTAATAAATACAGATGTTAGCGCTTTCGTAAGGCACACAGACCAAACTTCATCAGCACCTTTGGCCAGTTGTCAGCCCAGTAAGGTCTGTAGTGCGTGCAATAAATGCCTAACACTCTAGTACAAATCACTAGATAGGGAGGGGTTCTAATCTCAATACTGGCAACTGTATGTGTGTGTGTGTGTGTGTGTGTGTGTGTGTGTGTGTGTGTGTGTGTGTGTGTGTGTGACAGACATTACTGTTTCAGACTACATGACCTTCAGACAATTCCTGCTACTGCAAACCCCTCACATTACCAATTTTCTCAGTATGTAAGGGCAATATTTACAACACATGCCTATCATTGTGCCTTTGTTCCACTTTTATTTCTGCCCTTGTCCAGATATCTTGCTCAGAGGTTGGGACCTATGGGTGTGGGTACAGAGTGGATTCTACTGTGCAGGCATGTTCATTATATGTAAAAGCAAACATAAGAAAAAAGGATTATTGAATATAACCACTGGCAACAGTACCAAAAAGAACTTATATTCACAAAAGCCTTAGCACCTTAGCTACACATCCTTCAAGATGTCCATTATATGTGTAGTATATTGCACATAGCACTGTGACTTCCAGGTATGTCAGTGGCAGAGCAGTGGGTGTCACTGACATGCATAACAGTTGGCACTGCAGTTATCTGCACATGACTCTGTCAAAGACAGAACTGTTTCTAGGGCACAACAAGATGACTTCCAAGAGAACGTGCTGACCAGATCCTGACAGTATTAACCACACATACATATAGCTCACTGACCCCTGCATATTGTGGATAGGCAACATGTTTTCATGTGTATTAGTACAGCCCTGCCAATGTGTGCTATGCTGCTATTTCCCTGCAAACATACATGTTACTGCATTTCTGTGGGTATATGGGGGGCATATCTGTCAACTGTACACATTTGCAGATACTGTGCTGATATTTGCTTTACATTTTGGTTCCTTTAACCATACTATTGTGCCCTGTCTTGGGGACTAGAGGCATATCAGTAAAGAGCACAGGTCAGATTGCAATGGCATACATTTGAGTTTCGAACTTCTTACCCTTCATAGCCTTACTGCAACTGTGAGTCCTGCTGTGCTGTCACTGTGTTGGGTAATTCAACACTGCTGCCATTTGTGTGCCTTTAAAATACATTTCTCTCAGATTTTCTACAGCTGACTTGCTATGTGGGTGTGAGGGGTGGGTATGGGACCCCCACACAGACATCCATGCCTGTGACCTATGACCTCCAGTTAGGTGTCCCCACACATATAATGCAGTGGGATTTGCCACCTTGGGTACTACTGCATAGTGTGTGGAGGCCAGTTTTGGGCAGATATTTCCTGGTGTCCCACATAGCTGTCAGTTGTCTGCTGCTATCCCAGTAGACCATCCCATTCCCTATCATGCATGCAGCATTACCATAGATATGCTAGCAAAACATACCAATCCATTCATTTATTGTTAAGAAGATTTACCTTGTGCCTGTGGTAGTTATGAAGATGGTACTAGAGGGGCACCTATGTTGGATGCATGGTAAGTCACAGTAATGTAATCTATATGTCATACATTTTACTGTGTGTGCAAGTCAGAGAAGGAGGTGTCAGTCCCTGGGGTCCCTACAGTTTCAGTGTGTGTGCTATGCGCTGCCTCTTTGCCAGGGCCTGAGCATACTGGGCATGCCTCCGTCTGCCTACAGGAGCAGGTTCAGGGGCCTCATCCTCTGAGTCCCTCTGTGCCTGTGGGGACCTCGGCAATGGTGGTGGGCTGTGTGACCCTTCCCCGTACAGTTCCTGCTGCAGCTGTTTTTACAGGATCATATCGTGTAGCATGGCACATACTATTAATATGTGTGTATATGTTGCTGGAGAGTACTGCAAGGCTCCACCAGATATGTCAAGACAGTGGAACCGTGACTTGAGCATCCAAAACACATGCTCTATAATGATGCTGGTTTGTGCGCATGCCTCATTATGGCATTCTTGTGTGGGTGTGGGTGCATTTCTGATGGGTGTCATCATCCATGGCTCCAGTGCATAGTCATCATCCCCACCTGATGGCCATATGGGATGCCCCCACTGGCAAATGCCTGGTACAGCTGTGACGAATGTCAGATGTGGGAGTCGTGATAGCTTCCAGGGCTGCCAGCACACACATTCATGATAATGTCCTGGGTATTGCACCACGACCTGGCAGTTGATGGAGGGGAATCCCTTGTGGTTTATGTAGACCCTACCCTGTTCACCAGGTGGTCATTTGATGTGGATGTGCAAGCAGTCTGTCTCACCCAGTACCTCCGGGTATTCTGCTACACGGTGGAAGAGACGCATATTGCTAGTCCTCTCTTCACGGGTGTTGGGGAAGTAAATGTGTTCACCGGCATGTGGTAGCATGGCATCTAGGAACTCGTGGAGTACCCTGGATGCAGATGCCTGTGAGACCCCCCTGATGTCCCCAGTAGGTCTTTGGAAAGTACCTGTAGTTAGAATGCTTAAGGCTACACATACCTTGGTATCCACTTTGATGGGTTCCCCTCTGTTGACTTTAGGTCTAAGCTGAGGCCAGCACACCTTGCTGATTTGTTGAAGCAGGTCTCTGTCCACCCTGTAGGGCTCTACTATCACCAGATCATGTAGCCCCTGGTAAGTTAACCTGGGTCTGAACACTCTTCTCCTTCTCCTTGGTCTGTAGCGGTTGTCAGCATTATCCTCCTCACTGCCCTCAGCCTCTAGCACATACTGATGGATCAAAGCAATGACAGCCCTTAACATTTTTCCAGTTAAAATTCCCCCACATGTGTACTCCAATGGTGCAGAGTTTGTGGGAAAAACCAGACTGTAAGGTGTTTGCATAATTTATACTGTTGTGCTGCAGATGCTGCCTGTATGATTGGCTGATTATGATACATTCTACTTGCTAGCTATGTAATTTGTTCTCAATTGCTTTTATTCTGCTATTTTCCTTTTTCTTCCTTTTTTTCCCTTCCCATTTCTACCCCTTTTAAGCCCTGAGGTGTGCCACACAAACCCTGTGCCCAAATATAAACAGTTCCGCTATTTCTGGGATTTCTTTTTTGTTTGTTTATTTTGGACCCAGTGTGGGTTGTGCATACATGTTTAGCTAATGTAAACACAAAGAAATGGCCCTCCCTGGGTGTGAACATGCTCTTCATTTATTGGAATAAGTCAATACAGCCTCAGACACATCCCCTTGCTTAGCTGTGCTTAGCTAAGCTTATTTGGGGGCCATAGGGCTCCAATGTGCTTACACCATGCATGACACACCTCCTTTTCATGTCTGTTGCTCCTCCTGCTTACAAGATCATGTTATAGCACCTACATGGTAAGGTGCAGTTTGGCACTTAGAATATTTTTGTGATTCAGTAAATTTCCGCTCATTTGCATACCCCACTGCCTTAGTCCATAGTTACTGCACTACCCCAGAGCCTTTCCCCTTAACAACCACTGTTCTCTGGTATTGTTTTGATTCTGCATGCCTTAGACTATAATGGCAAAATGCAGATTTCCCTTAAAATTGAGTTTTCACATTTTTTTTTTATTTTCAGCACGATCCCATTTGCGCTCTGCTGCCCTATGCTTAAACGGCTGAGATAGGCCAAAAAAAATAACTTTGATTTTTATAAAAATGAAACACTTTTCCATGCCTATAACCATATATTTGGCCAGTGGCATGCTTAAAGATTATAATACATGCTTTCATTTGAGCTGTCATTAGGGTTATCACCTGCCCCACTTTGCGAGGGACAGTCCCTCTTTGGGCAGTTGTGTCCTGCAAAAAAAATGTCAAATGTCCTGAGATTTTAGGACAAAATTATTTCCTATATTTTGTGTAATAAGTTGCATAAAACAGTTGTTCTGTATCTGAAACACCTAAATGTTATAAGAAACAGAATAAGCAACTACAATGCTACAAGAATAAGCTTTTATTTAGGCAAAAAAGTGAAGTTCTGTCCTTTGTACTGGCCATAGGTATGTTTTGCCCTTCCAAATCTGATGTTTGTACCAAAAATGCCCCACTTTGGGCATTTGAAAAGGTGGCAACCCTAGCTGTCATGCCTCTGTTTTAATTTTTGCAGAAATGTATTTGGCTAGTAGCCAAATACATTTCTGCAACTAACACTATTCTTGCATGGATGCCTGCCTGCTTGCTGAATCGCTAATTCACTTAATTTGCATGTTTTTTACCAGCAAATGTGGTAATTATCATTATGCAGTGGTGTCCATGCAGGAATAGTGTAGGCAGGCTCATGCAAGTCAAAACAGTAGTTTACTGGATCGCATTGCGGCCATATTCTATGCAGGAGCAGCTACACTGTTCCTACATGGAAAAATGAGTTTATTGAATCCAAGGGACTATCTTATAGTTTTCAGCCCATCCCAACATCAACCATAAAAAACTACTAATCAAATAAAAAATAACAACCTCAGCTGCCAATAACATTTCCATTGAGCTCCTTAAGTGCAGAAGCACTAGTCTTCACTGTCTCCCTTCTAATCAGCTGATCAATAACTGAAAACTATGTTCCATCCATCTTGAAAAATTCCATTATTATATCCCTTCACAAAGGAGGTACTTTAACAGAGCTAACAAACTACAGACCTATTGCTATCCTATCACGCCTCTGAAAAATCCTTGAAATATGCATTCACTCTCAGCCTACGAAATGTATAACCAAACACAACCTCCTCTCAAGCACCCAGCACGGTTTTAGGCTTAACCACAGTATTACTACTGCCCTCCTCAACTTCACCAACATAGTAAACCAGTACAGAAATGATGGCAACCTTGTTTCTTCACTTTTCCTTGACCTTTCCAAAGCATTTGATGCAGTGCCCCACCAAAAGCTCTTCTCTGAACTTGCAACACTAGGTCTTGCTTACCCATTCCTCTCCTGGCTTCACAGTTATTTAAGCAATTGTCAGCAGGCAACTAAATGGCAAGAAAACATTTCAGCATTTTATTTTATTTTTTATTTTATTTTACATTTGTTGACCGGGCTAGTCTAACTGGATACATGTCCATTTTCAGTAGAGGCCCGAGGAGAAAAGCTCCACTGTAACAGTCTATGGTAACAAACTTAAGAAAAAAAAAATATGTACAAGAGTTTAACTAAAACTACTAAGCAGGAGTTAGTAACTAATTAGAATACAGAACAACAGAAAAGCAAGTAGTGTAACAAAAACACACAGCAATACGAGCAGTATTATAATACAGAATATTTATTTATTTATTTTTTTTTTAAAACATAAGCAAAGTAAGTAGTTGTAATAGGAGGTAAAATCATAAGAAAGAGGAAGTCACAAGCTGAATAGAGTCAAGGGAAAAAAGAAATTGAAGTGGTGGGAGGAGTGGTATCAGCTAGATGGAGACAAGGCAGAGTGAGAGAAGGAGAAGTACTACTTATCTATATGATGGGTTTGTACAGTGCAGATAGAGGTGTTTGGAAAAGAGGTGGAAAGATGTGGAAGTAGAGAACGAGAGTCAGTCAGGGGAAGAGCAAGGGCAGAGCCAATGTGATTTGAGGTGGGTCTTTAAATGTTTCTTGAAGAGGGGTGTTGAGGTCAAGGTAGTAAGTTCACTAGTGAGCTTGTTCCAGTGTGTACCCACAGCATTTGAGAAAAGGGAGTCACCTGCTTTGTTCTGAGATTTACATGTGGCTACTAGAAGTTTATTAGCTGAGCGTAGGTTAGAGAGATTTTATAGGGAAATAAGAGTACTAAGAATAGGTGTATTAGAAGGAAGTGGAGTATCCTGTGGGTAATAGTCAGTTGTTGGAGTAGAATGAGATTTTGCAGTTCAAGCCAACCTAGCTGTCTGAGATTTAAGCAATGATGAGTCCGATATGGGGCACCTGTAGCAAACCTGACAATGTTGTGGTAGGATGAGGCTAGTTTTGATAGGGTTGTTTTGATAGGTTAATAAAGGTTGGAGAGGCATACAGTAGTGTTGAGATGAGATGTGTTTGAGCTAAAGATATCCTAGTCTCTGGTGTGAGAAATTGTTTAAGTCTATAGAGTGCACCTATTTTTTTGTTAACTGTTTTTATAGTTAAATTGATGTGAGCATCAAAGTTTAGTTGATTATCTATTGTCACACCAAGCAGTTTTGTAGTGCTGTTGGGTGATATAATTGTGCCATTGTTAGAGACAATAGTAAAGGAAATTGGGATGGACTTATATGTTGGAGTAATCAATAGTAACTTAGTCTTTTTAGGATTAAGGAGGAGACAGATGTGGTTGAACCAATTTTCTGCTGCAGTAAAAACATTTTGGGTACATGAATGTAGTTCAGCAGGAGACATTGCAGTGCAGATGAGTGTAGAGTCATCTGCATACTGAATGCAAGTGGAGGATGGGAGGGAGGTATTCAGATTATTAATAAAGATGGAGAAGAGGAGGGGACCTAGAATAGAGCCTTGTGGGACTCCAATAGAGAGTGGGAGCTGGGAGGATAAATGACCATCCCAGAGTACTGCTTGTTGTCTATTTGATAGGTAGGAGTTGAACCACAGAATAGCCATTGTGTCAAGAGAAAGGGATTTAAGCATATCAATCAGGAGATGGTGATTTACCATATCGAATGCTTTTGAGAGGTAAAGAAATAATGCAGATGAATATAGATTATTGTTGCGATTTTTGTTGATGGTGTCTGTAAAGGAGAGAAGGGCAGTGGTGGTACTATGGAATGGTCTAAAGCCGTGCTGTGAGTCAGCAAGTAGGTTATTATGGAGAAGGTGTTCTAGAAGTTGTTGGTGGACACATCGTTCCATGATTTTAGCTAGAGGAGAGAGTAGGGCTATAGGACGGTAGTTTGAAAGTTCAGTTGTATTTCCCCCTTTATGTAAGGGGATGATATGGGAGATTTTCCAGAGAGATTGGTGTTTACCAGGGGTCAATACTCAGCCCCCTTCTATTTAATATTTTCATAAATAAACTTCATACCACTACAACACTTGCCACCCTCATGCAATATATCAACAATTCATCACTTATCTGCTCTGCCACATCCATAATAAAATTACAGGAAATCACTCAAAAATCATTCACTCACATTGAAATATGGCTAAAAAAAATCGAACTTGCTGATTGCGGCAAAAAAAAAAAACTCTGGAATGAAATCCCCACACAGTTAAAGCAGAAAACTTAAAACATTTCAAAACTTTGCTTAAACAGCACCCATGCCAAAGATGTCTCTGTTATTCCTGGCTACCTTTGCTCAGATTACTTTTCTCCAATTCTTACAGCCACTTTGCTTCCCAATCATTTTTTATCTTATTGCTCCTCCTCATACAGCACTTATACGCAAAACTTTTACTTTATCTCTTTCTCTCACACCCTACCACTAACTACAATTCTCCCTCCATCCATTTATTTTCCTACTCATTTCCATAACTTCTTCTTTCATTTCTCTCATCATTTTAAGCTACATTCTTCTTGTCTGTCTGTAAATTATTACTAAACTCAAAAACATCCTAGTTTGATACTTCCCTGCAGCTATCATGCTATAAATACATTGTTACTGTATGTGAGTTTTCTATTTAATAATTTTCCAGCTTATGTTAATTTCTCTATTTTTGTGTTAAAATATTATGTTCATGTAAGAAATATTTAAAATTCATGTAAATAAGCTAAGGTATAGATGTTTTACCCTGCTATTATATATGTACATCATGTGTAACTTAAACATTAATGGAGCTTTTCTCCCCAAGCCTCCTCTGAAAATGGGTTTTGCTCAGTTGAACTTTTCCCAGTCAACAAAAACAAGACAAATAAATAAATAAATAAATAGTTCAGGTATTGTCCTTATGTATGCCTATCACTTAGGGTCAAGGTATCAGCCATTGTTAATATTTTCTTTTTCTTCGAAAACAACGTAATAAAAATGATAATCCCAGCGAAACAACAAAATTGCAAACACACCAAAGGTGAATGAACGCCAGGAATACAGGATACTGTGCTGGAAACACTTAATTTATTGACATAAAATAGGTTGAGCGCTTTCTACAGAAGTAAATCTGTCTTCTTCAGAACATCATAGCATGGAATCATGATGCTTATATATCATAATTGAAGTAAAAAGCCCGCCCTGTGTTGCCTTGTCATTCATACCAGTTACTGGCACATGAATGTCTCGTGGCCATTGTCCCAAGAGATAAGGGGCAATAACAGTGTCCAAGGAGGAAGCGTGACTGATGCAAGACACCCTGTGACGGTGAGGTGGTTTTCCAACAGCTCAGGTCCACCTGCTAAAAACACTTTCCCTCAGAAACTTCTGAGACACCAACTGACAACACAAACAACCTCGCGCTACAGTCTTTTTTTTTTTTTTTTTTTTGTAGCGCGAGGTTATTTATTTTATTTATTTATTCCAGTTTGGTGACTGGGGAGGTCCACTGGGCTAAAGAGCCCATTTTCAGTGGAGGCCCGGGGAGAAAAGCTCCATAATACAATGTTACAAGACATAATGATCAAACAATTAAGAAGTACAAATAAAATACAAAGATAAAATTGATTTACATACAAAGGGTTGAATTTTCAAACCGTAGATAGAATGCATTCAAGTTGGTAGTCCTTCAATTAAGTAACACTGGACGTTAAAGAAAGAGTCCGGGAGGATGATAGGCAATTTGCATAGGGTTGGGAGTAGTTGTTAGTTACATTAGCAATGTATGACTAAGAGATAAATATGGAAGGTATGAAGGTTAGCCAGGAGAGAAGGAAGAGGGGAGCTTGGGAGGTATAGAGTGAAGTGTGCAGTTACATTTTCGGTGAGTATGCAGGTAGGAGAGGAGTTGTGTTTTGAAGGAGTGTAGGTTGTCACAGGTCCTCAGGACAGAGGGAAGGGCATTCCATTTTTTAGCAAGGGAAAAGGAGAGTAAAAGTTGACCGGCTGAGCGTTTGGGTTTGTGGACGGAAATAAGGTTTTGGTTAGAAGATCTAAGGAGTCTGGGGGGGTGTAAGGTTGGAGAATATTGGATAGTGCGGGGCAGAGGGTGGGTTGAAAGATTAATTTGTGGGCTGAGACAATTTGGAGGTAGTCTAGTTGATTGGGGAGTTCAAGCCAACTTAGAGTTTGTAGGGATGTGCAGTGATGAGAGAGGGAATTTGCCTTGGTGGCAAATTTGGAAATTTTATTGTAGCATACTTCCAGTTTGGAGGTTAGGGTAGAAGATAGATTTGTAAGCAGAGGGGCACCATAATGAAGAGATGGGAGGAGATATGTAGTGGCTAAGGTATGTCGAGTAGAGGGGGAGAGGAATTGATTATTTCTGTACAGTAGGCCGAGTTTTATATGGGTTTTCTTGATGTTAAGTTGGATATGGGTATTGAATTTTAAGTGTTCATCGATTGTGACCCCTAGGAGTTTAACGAAGGGAACGGTGTTAATGTTGGAGTTGTTAAGGCAAGAAATTTGAAAGGAATTTTTTTTGGTGGTGGTGGATTTTGAGTGGGTGAAAAGGAGAATCTTAGTTTTGTTAGCGTCAAGTGAGAGGAGATTTTGGTGCATCCATTTTTCAGTGGTTGTGAAGGCAGTTTGAGTTAGAGATTGGAGTTCTTTAAAGCTGGAAGCAGAGCAGATCAAAGTAGAGTCATCTGCGTAATGGACAATTTTGGTATTGGGAATAGCTTTGTGGAAATCATTAACAAAGATGTTAAATAGCAGAGGGCCAAGTATGGAGCCTTGGGGAACTCCTGTGGGGGTAGGAAGGAAGCTGGAGGAGGCTTGGCCCCATTTCATGGCTTGGGACCTGGCAGAAAGGTAGCTGGAAAACCAGGATAGAGTTTTTGGGGAGATATTGAGGTTAGATAGATAGTTTAGTAGATGGGAATAGGAGATGGTATCGAAAGCTTTAGATAGATCTAAGAGAACAGATGAAACTAAGTTACCAGAGTCTTGAGCTGAATTTACAGAGTGTATAAAGGAGAGAAGGGCTGTGTTTGTATTATGACCAGGGCGGAAACCGTGTCGGGTAGGAGAGAGCAGCTGGTGTTCGGTTAGGAATGGCATGAGCTGCAGGTGGATGCATTTTTCAAGAATTTTTGAGATAGGAAAGAGGATGACTATGGGGCGGAAGTTAGAGAAGTTACAATTTTTGCCACCTTTGTGGAGTGGGAGAATAAAAGCAGAGCGCCATAATTTGGGTACATAAGACTCGAGAAGAGATCTATTTATCAGGATGCTAATAGGGAAAGCAATACTGTCGGAGGCAATTTTTAAGAAGGAGGAGGGGATGTTGTCAGGGGCATTGGTGCAAGGTTTGAGTTTGGAGAGAAGTTTTTTTATAAAGTGGGTGGTTACAGGTTTAAGTTCAAAGATAGGGGGAGAGGGAGGTGAGGATGTGGAGACTTGGGAAGAGGGGGGTTGAGGGATGTTGTTGGGGAAAGTTTTGGTTAGCTCAGCAATAGAAGAGGTGAAGAAGGAGTTGAATAGATTGGCAATTTCTTGGTCAGATTTGCTAGTATCAGGGCAAGGGTTGTTTGTTGTACCAGGCTTAAGAAGAGAGTTAATAGAATTCCAGAACTGTTTGGGGTTTTTTGCATGATTTATTTGTAAATGGTTGTAGTGTTATGACATGTTTTTTGGCTAGGTTTCGTAACTGTTTGTATTTAAGTAAGTATTCAGGTTGTTTATGATGGAGATAGTTTTTCCAAGATTTATCTCTTTGTTGCATAATTTTCTTGGTTTCTTTAGTAAGCCAAGGGGCAGTCTTGGCTTTGACTCTTTTAGTATGGATTGGAGCTAAGGAGTTTAGGACAGTAAGGGATTTGGAGTTGAAGAAATCAACGGCTTCGTCTAGGGGTAGGGTTTTTGGTGGGTTCTAGTTAGTGATTTTGAGGGAGTCAGAGAAGATGGAGGGGTTAAAGTTGGTTAAGTTGCGAGTGTGTAAGAGTTTGTGGGAGAAAGAGGAGGAGGGTGTTGTTCTATGGGTGAAGGCAGGGAGGTGGTCTCCTAGAGGGTCTGGAATGACACCAGATGTTTTGGTTCTGTTCGGATGAGACACCTGGATCCAGTCTAGGATGGAGCCTGTGAGGTTAGTTTTGTTGGGCCTAGTGGTAGAGTTAATAAGTTGCGTGAAATTGAAAAGATTGCTAGATAAGGTGGGATTATGGTCACTGATTTTTTGCCAGTTAATATTTACATCTCCCATAATGTAAGTTTCATTTTTAATATTTGAGGAGGACCAAGACAGGATGTCTTCCAAGGTATTGGTGTTGTTACCAGGAGGAATGTAAAGAGAGATGATGCAGATACTTTTATGGTCAGTTAATTTTAGAAGGCCGGTTACTAGTTCAGCATTATGAAAGGAAGGGATAGAATTTGGGAAGGGAGTGATGAATAAGTGATTAGCGTAGATTAGTGCTACACCGCCACCTCTTTTATTTATGCGATCAGATCGGAGGGATTGAAAACTGGGGGGAAGGAATTCAGTGTCGGTTATGTGTGGTTTTAACCAAGTTTCAGAGATGGTTACAATATCAGGTGAATTATGGTTTAGCCAGGCATGAAAGAGGGTGATTTTATTAGTTAAGCTTTGGGCATTGATGGTGAGAAATATGAGGTCTTTACAATTTGATTTGTTGTTGAAGATATGGTTATTTGTTTGAGACATGTTTCGTCCAGGATTGGGATGAATGTCGCCTGCTAAGCAGAGGAAAGAGAAGGTGAGTAAGTTTGTTAGGCTTTAGTTTGTTAGGGAAAGGATGGTAGGGGGTGGGTTTAGGTTTGTAGTATTTATTTGGGATTTGGAAGAGTTTTAATGTTAATAGAAAGGAGGGGTGAAATGGAGTTAAAGAGGCAGAAATATTGTGGTAATGATTTGTAGGGTATGGTGGTGGAGGTGGATATGGAGGGTTTAGGTGAAAGTTGATATAACAGGTGGAATGGTATAGAAGAATGAGGAGTAGGAGTAGTGCAGGGGCAAGGTTTATAGTAGGAATGGAAGGCATCATAGAATGAAAGTTTGATTAGAGGTGAAAAAAAATTTGTAGGTTGGATAGAGTTAGGTAAGGCAGGTGGGTGGGAAGGAGGGTAGCTTAAAAAGATAAGGTTGGCGGAGGGGGAGATAGTTTTGGGGAAAGTGGGTGGAGTAATCTTGTGAGGGGATTGGGTGATGTAAGTGGGTGGGAGTATGGGATGACAAATAAATGTAGGACCACTGGGGTGGGTGAGAATTGGGGGCAGGGTCGGGAGCAGAGTGAGCCCACAGGGCGAATGGAGTGGGATAGAGCAACAGGGCAGAAGAGTCCAGCTGAAAAAAGTATCAGCCACTGCAGGTTGGAACTGAGGTAAGTTGGTAGAAGTACAGAAAGACTGGGTGGAAGTAAATAGGGTTTGAGCAACTCAGGGGAAAGAGAAACATATAAAGGTGGGGAAAGTGGAGTAAAATAAGGGGAGGTTTGGCTTTCTAAGGATTTAGAGGTGAAGTTGGAGTATAAGATTAGAATGGAGTAGGAGCAGGCAAATGTGGAATAGTGCTGCCACCTAGTGGAGAAAGGAGAAAATGGCAGGCAGAGAATGATAGGTAGTAAAGAATAGAGCAAATGGACAAAGGCTCAAAGGTAGAGGGAAAACAAAAAGGGCTAAAGGGTAAGTCTTCAGAGGGGTACAGAAAAGGGATACGGGACCGGAGGTCAGTAAGTACCACTGAGAGGGGAGTTTTTGCGTTCGGCGGTAGGCTGCTGTGTCACGCTCAAAGAGGGACCGGCTAACTAATATGAAAGCTTAGATGGGTATAAGGCTGCATACATTTACTGAAAGATATTTTAGGGATTTCACTCTGATGTTCCTTTTCAAGGAGAGCCCAGTTTAGTAAGCAGAATAAGTCCAGTTGAGCTGACTGAGCTTTTGCAGGAGGTTGTCTGTATGTTCAGGAGGTAGAGCAGGACCTTCAGGGGTGGAGTACTGTAGAGAGGGGGGGGAATAAACAAAATATGTATTTGGGGGAGAGAGGAGGCAAATGAAAGAAGTAGGGAGAGAAGAGGAAGAGGAGGAATGTAGGTAGTAGGAGTTAGTGTAGAAAAAGGAGGAAAACTTGAAGACAAAGAGGATAGATCAAGAAGAAGGGTATGTTTGAGGGGGAGTTAAAATTGTAAGGTAAAGATAGAGAAAAACAGTTATTGAAAATTGAAGGTGAAGATAGAGGAAAGCAATTATTGAGGGAGAATGCAAGAGAAGGCAGGGAGAGAAATGCAGCAGAGAAAAACCTTGTGTTTATTGCTATCATCCAGTACAATTAGAGTCAAAATGCAGTTATGCAATACAGCAGATAAAATTACAGGAATAGTAGCATAGTATCAGTTTCAGGCAAACAGATACATTTGAAACAAGGTTATGAAAGTAGTATACCTCTATAAAATATACAAGCGGATGGCAGGCACTGTAAGTATGAAGTATGTAGATACTGTCAAAGCAAGGAATACCATAGTCTGAGAATCTTGGACAAACATTAGTTTAGGCAGTTAAATAGAAAAAATAGAAAAAATCACAGACAACCTATCAGGTTTTATGGCAAAAGTTACTAGGCATTATGTACATTTTAGCTGTTCAATAAGTGGCTAGACTGCTGTTGGTTAAACAGAAAAAGGTAGGGCTCTATAAAATGCCCTGTTCAATAAAAGGTTAGACTATATAACTATTAACTAAATGAGGGGACCAAAACATTGAGTTATGTTTAAGTAAAAATAGAGACTTGCTGTTGTTTAAAACAGATAGGTAAGGCTCTATAGAATGCCTATAAAGGAGAAAAAGTCAGGAACTGTGGGAAAAAACAATCGGTAGCGATTTTATGCTGCAATGTGACAAAAAGTGTGATTAATGGGAGCATTAGCTGGGAAAAGTATTACTCTGAGCTCCTGATGGGGTGTTCTTAGAAAAAAGGTATCAAAAACCAGGTTCTGGGGTAGTTGAGAACGACGCCTTGTAGGAATAGCATTCAAAAGTAAAGGGGTAGATTAACAATTTGGCCTTTGGGGTAGCATTCAAAGGTGTTCCAATTAGGTTAAAAAGTAAACCAGCAGGCTTCGGAGGTTATCAAATGGACTTAGAAGGGCGATTATTAAAGAAAGAAGAGCAAGTCTACAGTTGTAGGCTGCAGTATACGCAGCAGATAGCTCCTCTGGGAAGGCTATTATCTAAAGGCGGGAATTTGGAGTCTGTGGTGAAAATAAAGTAAAAATTAAGGTTTAGAAAGCTCCCGCAGTACTTGCGGAGCTCGCAGAACTCTTGGGCACTAGCAGCTTTACCAAGGCAGGAATTGGTGTCTGAGGCGAAAAGTGAAATTAGTATTTAGAAAAACACCAGCAGCACTTGTGGAGCTCGTAGACCCCTTGGGCACTAGCAGCGTACAGGTGGAATGGTTGCTGGTAAAGTAGAGGTCTTGGGCATGAGCAAAAGAAAAAGGAAAAACGGTCACTTATTAAGTGCCGAGGGTATGTAAAATGATCCCAAACCACTCAGCGTGGTAGGAAAAGCTGAGCGGCACCCATTTTACCTAGTTCAGCAAATAGAAAGCAGTTCAAAGGAAAAATAAATCAATTGGTAACCACGGGGTTAAAATCATTGTCTAAAAGCATCAGAGCGTTTGCATAATAACACAGTAGAAGCAATAAGCGGACCATTCTTTAAAATTACCAGAGAAGTTGTTTACAAATAAAACACATTAAATAAGTGTTAGGCTTCAATCAAAACACGATCAAAAGGCAATATGCGGACTGCTTTCTAAAAACTATACGAGCAGGTTTTCAAAATAAACAGTTTAAACAGATAGTAGGCTTCAAGCAGTTGGTGGACTAGTAAATCCCTTTTCTGAAAGAAATCCAAGCAGTTGTCTCAATGAACACAATAATAAGCAATTGTGCAGACTGTTACTAAAAGCACAGCATTATGTGCAGATCAGCATATTTAACAGTCAGAGGACTCGTAGATCCCTTTTCTGAAAGAAATCCGAGCATTTGTCTCAGTAAACACAATTAAATAAGCACTTGAGTGGACTGTTACTAAAAAACAGAGCAAAACTATTTACAGATAAGCGTTTTTAACAAGCATTTGGCAGGCTGGTATTGAATTCAAAGCTCTGCGAGCAACAGAGCAGACAAAGTAGCAATTCCTTTCTATAAAAATATAACATACCAAGGGGTGAGTGGAGCAGCAGCACTACCGCGTAGGCGACCCAGTTGAGGGAGGCAAAGTGGTGTATCCTAACCAGGAGATCAGGAAGAAAGAGGCACCAAAAAGGTAGTGGCGTCTAGAAGTAAACTCTGGGGAGGTGATAGGCACGGAGGAGGGGATAAAAGAGATAGAGGGGCATGCTGGGAGTTTGCTAGGGGAAATAGGTGGGAGGAAGGGTTTAAGGAAGAGTACAGCAACAGAGCAGAAGAGTCCAGCTGAAAAAGTATCAGCCACTGCAGTTTGGAGCAGAGGTAAGTTGGTAGAAGTACAGAAAGACTGGGTGAAAGTAAGTAGGGTTTGAGCAACTCGGGGGAAAGAGAAAAATATAAAGGTGGGGAAAGTGGAGTAAAATAAGGGGAGGTTTGGCTTTCTAAGGATTTAGAGGTGAATTTGGAGTAAAAGATTAGAATGGAGTAGGAGCAGGCAAACATGGAATAGTGCTGCCACCTAGTGGAGAAAGGAGAAAATGGCAGGCAGAGAATGATAGGGAGTAAATAGAGGAAATGGACAAAGGCTCAAAAGTAGAGGGAAAACAAAAAGGGCTAAAGGGTAAGTCTTCATGGGGTACAGAAAAGGGATAGGGGCCAGAGGTCAGTAAGTACCACTGAGAGGGGAGTTTTTGAGGTCTGAGGTAGGCTGCTGTGTCACACTCACAGAGGGACTGGCTAACTAATATGAAAGCTTAGATAGGTATAAGGCTACATACATTTACTGAAAGATATTTTAGGGATTTCACTTTGATGTTCCTTTTCAAGGAGAGCCCAGTTTAGTAAGCAGAATAAGTCCAGTTGAGCTGACTGAGCTTTTGCAGGAGGTAGTCTGTATGTTTGGGAGGTAGAGCAGGACCTTCAGGGGTGGAGTACAAGGAGTGAGTGGAGCAGCAGCACTACCGTGTAGGTGACCCAGTTGAGGGAGGTGAAGTGGTGTATCCTAATGAGGAGATCAGGAAGAAAGAGGCACCAAAAAGGTAGTGGCGTCTATGTTTTGTTTACCCCCCAATCGCTTCAACCCTCCAGTTCTGCCCCAGTGTCCCTATCTGTCATCATGTCTGCTAGTTCCTCCATTCATCCCTAAACTAACTCTGATTCCAGACTTGGGCCAATATGGTATTTAAGGGCATCTGGGAGGGTCTTGATGGTGACTACTTCCATCGAGGGGGTGTGACGATGTGAGGTATTGCCAGCTATGCCAGGGCAGTGGATGTGTAACATACACCAGCACATCTAGCTGGAATTTTGTAAAGAATTAGATGTAATTTCTATATCAAACTGATTTGTACAGATACTTGTTTTGAAAACAATGCATTTGTGAAGCTACTTGTGTTGCTGGACAGAAAATGAAATATACATGCATTATTGTAACTGTTTAAATGTATATGTTTCACCAGAGGATACTGGAAGAAAATAAGTTAATCTTAATACACTTAACTTTGAAAATAGTTTGAAATTAAATTACCTGGCTTAGGCCATGAAGATTGTATCTTAGCAGTTCTCAGTGAAGCCAGAGACAAAAAATCTGGAAATAGGAACCTTTCTGCATTGGCTTTGGGGTGAAATAATTGCTACTCTGGAAGGGTAGAGGTTTGAAATTGTAATTATGAGTTCCAGGAGCTGCAACAGATCTTAGCAAGGCTGTGTGTGTGTGTGTGTGTGTGTGTGTGTGTGTGTGTGTGTGTGTGTGTGTTATTGACACATATGTGCTAAATCCTGACAACTTCTAGCCAAGGGGGAGTAGCATGGGAACCAGAAGTCAGATGACCAGATGTATGTGATGTCATTCTGTAATCCATCAATAAAAATGATATTTTAATACTAGGTTAGACTGAAGTCTCATTGCAGTCTGTTTTAGGTACCTGACAAAAAAGGACCCCTCATCTACTTTATTTTGCCTTGCTATAGTACGTGACCAGGGTATAGTATTTTTTTAGCGCAGCCAGGAAAATATTGTGAGGTTAAGTACTGTTTTTCTGTATCTTTGTAAATCTGTCTGTGTTATTTTAATATTTCTTGTGATTGAAACTCTGGTGTTTATTGTAAATAGTTATTTAGTATTGCCATGTTCTTTTATTATTAAAAATATTTAAACTTTTCATTGTGGCTGGTCCTTTAGAGAATATTTTAACCTTTGGGAGTACTTATATTTATTTGATGACACTGCAGCCACTCCTGAAAGCCTTGCTGCGTGGTCAATATTATCATTTATATTAATATTCATTTCACTCAGTATAATTGGGTACCCTTGCAAAAGCCTTAGAGTAGCTTGCTTTGGCGTGTCTGGTGGCAGTGTAACTACTTTATAGTCTGAGCAGAAAGGGGCATAGCTAGTAAATCTGTGCCAGCCTTTCCCTGGTGTGTGTGTGTGTGTGTGTGTGTGTGTGTGTGTGTGTGTGTGTGTGTGTGTGTGTGTGTGAAAATCAAATCTCAAAGAGTGTGCATGTCAGCTTCTTGGAGCAGGGGCATGAAACACTGGTTTCACAGAGACAGTGGTGGAGAACTTGGCTTGAATGCTGAGCTGAGGTCTCAATTGTATGGCTGTGCTAGTGGGGAGTCTTATTTGGGGCCTGGAGAGAGACAGAGAGAAATCCAGATCCCAGACTGAATGTGTTCCCTACATGCTCTTAAGGGAAATTGTGCTTGATGCCGAGAGTTGCATCAGGAAATACTGAGTGTATCCATTTTTGTTCCTGGTGAATGTTCCTCTCCAGTGTCAATGGTGAGGATTCAGGCTCCTCGATTACTGGCCCAGAGTGAGGACGTCACATATTAGTAAGCAGTGGTGTGGACATTACTTGAACTTCTGAAGCCTACATGCAGTTGTCACTGAAGGTGTGTGTATTCTCAATGGCCCCAAATTAATTCAGAGTTTCATATTGTAACAGTTTTATTGATTTTTTTGTTAGTTTAGTTTAGTCACAGAAAGCAGGCAAAGATGTCAGTAGAGTATGGCAACCTGAAAAATAACCAGTTGGCCAGGGTATGTGAAATCAAAGGACTGGTGCATGCCAACCTGACTAAAGAGGAAATGATTTCAGCCTTTGTTACAGCTCAGACCAGCAACCAGGAGGATAAGCAGTCCGGTGGTGGGAATTTGCAGCCCTCGGGAACAGGACAGTTCATCTTTTCCTAACAGGACTTAAAAATCCATCTGAAGTTAAAGAGACTTGAACTGGAGACCAGACATTTGGAATTAAATCAGTCAAGAGACTGTGGCATTTGGAGTTCGAAGAAAATGAGAGACTGTGGCATTTGGAGGCTGAAGAAATTGAGAAACAGCATAACTATGAGATGGAGATGCTGACTGTTTGCCAGGGACATGGAGGTAATGGGGAAGGGAATAACTGAACCCCAGAAGCAATAATGGTCAGTAAATTTCTTCCACAGTTTACAGAGGGGGATAATTTTGATAGTTTTATAATTGAAAGGGTATATAAACAGTATAATATTGACCAAGGGCTCTGGGTACAGTTCCTGACCATCTTACTCCATGGTAAACCTGTAACTGCTGTTTCTAAATTGTCTGATATTGATTTTTTAAAGTATGATAAACTAAAGAAATGTTTACGCGAATGTTTTAGGTTAAAGCTTACAGAAAAAAAATATGAGCATAGATGCAATGCAAATAAAAGTGTGTGTGATTATATTATTGAGTTAAGCACTTATTTTCATAGGTGGGTATGTGGGTATGAGGGCATCACTTTTGAAGGGCTGGCAGACCTTTTGGTGAGGAAACAGGCCCTTGGCACTTTGCCTGAGGACATGAGAATCTGGTTGGCAGACTGAAAGTGTAAATCTGCAGATGAGCTGGGGAAAAATGGGGCTCTACTAACAAGCAGAGCATTATTGCACAGGAGGGGGATACCCAGGGCTGCACATGGATATAAGGGAACCCATGGTGGACAGCTTGAATCACCCCAACAGGGGAAGCCACTAGTTCAGGTATATGGCCAGGATCAAGGGTTAAATGTTTTAAATGGCATCAGTGAGGCCATGTATCATATAGATGTCCACAGAAGGAAGGTGGGGAAAAATGTGGGGAGCCAGCAAGAGAGAATAACAATATGCCAGTGGTAAGTTTTCTGGAGACAACAGGGGTACCAAATTATCACCTGAGGTTATATCCTATCTTAATGAATGGAAACATGCCACTACTAAGAGATACACAGCCTCTGACATAACCATTGTGAAGCTTGCAGAGGTTAAAGAAGAGCAGTACTTTGTTGGGTAGTTTACTCCAGTCAGAGCTTTAGGAGGGACCCCATTCCAAATGCCTTTCACCATGGTTCACCTTGACTAGTAGGGTGGAAAAGGAAGCAAGCAAGTAGGTGCATTTGAGGATATCCCTGCAGATGTCTTGGTAGGGAATGATTTTAATAATGCAGTATCTTGTGTGCATGCAGTTACGTGCAGTCAGGCTTGGAAACAGGCATGTGGGTCTGGTAGCTTGGGGAGACCCAGACAGACCTCACATCTGAAGCCAGGGTTGGTGAGGTAGCTATTTCAGGGAGGGGAGCTACCCTGTAGCAGTGAGTCTGAAGGTGAGCCACAGCTGCTGGTAGGTACTGGTGTTCCCTTGGACAGGGCAACAGCAAGGCAGAGGTGAGTGGCAGTACCCAGGCTGACAGTGAGGCACCACTGTCAGAGGATGCCAGACTTCCTGTGGAAGGGGAGCTGAGAAGAGATACAAAGATAGAGTTGAGACAGGCTTAGCTCTTGGACCCTACACTGAGAGGCTTGAGGGAAGTAGCTAAGGAGGTGCCTGATTCTCAAGGAAAAGGGTAGTCTGTATACTGTAACAAAGGGTTACTGTATAGAGATTGGACCCCTAAGGGAGGGCTACAGGGTGAGGAAATACAGCAGTTGGTAGTGCCTAATGCCTACCATCTGGCACTTCTAGCCATAGCCCATGGCATTCCTTTTGTAGGACATATGGCCATAAAGCATACTAAGAGATATATTATGCAGACCTTTTACTGGCCTGGGATTGCAAGGGATGTAACATAGTACTGCAGCACCTGTGAGCAGTGCCAAAAAAGTAGGCAAGGCAGGAGACAAGGTGAAGGCTCCTTTGATGCATTTGCCTGTGATTGAGGAGCTGATTTAGAGGGTACCTATGTATATTGTGGGGCCTCTGAGTACTCCAAGTTCCCCAGGGAAGAACTATATACAGGTGGTAGTAGATTATGCTACTACATAAACTGAGGCAGTAGCATTGTCCTCCATTGAGGCAGAGAAGGTGGCAAATGATTTGTTAGAGATTTTCAGCAGGGTAGGTTTCCCAAGAGAAATACTGACTAATAGAGGTGCCAATTTCATGTCAGACCTGTTGACCTGTCTGTGGAAGTGCTGTGGGGTGAAGCACCTAAAAAACACCCCTACCATCCCCAAACTAATGGTCTTGTGGAGATGTTAAACTCTGCACTAAAGACCATACTACAGGCATTTGCAGACCAGTTTAAAAGGGAGTGGGACAAGTATTTGATACATCTGTTGTTTGTGTACAAAGATGTACCCTAGGAATCCACAGGTTTTTCACCCTTTGAGATGGTGTATGGGCATAGGGTGAGGAGGCCTTTAGATTTGATTCATGATGAGCGGGAGGGTGAGTGTAAATCCAACAAGGAGTCTGTTGTGGGGTATGTCTTAAACCTCAGGATAAGGCTTAGGGAGGTCAAGGGCTTGGACCTGGAGAACCTGACAGGAGCCCAACAGCAGAAAAAGGTCTGGTATGACAGGAATGCTCAAGACTGATGGCTCTCATTCTTGTCAGACACAATAAGCTGCTGGTAGGGGGCCTTCAAAGTTGCAAGGAAAGTCAATGATATTAACTACATGGTAGAACTGCTAGGCAGGAGGCAGGTACACAAACTGTGCCATGTTAACATGATGAAGCCTTACCATGATAGGGAGGCCCTGGTGTTAAGTATTTGCAGTGGATGGCAGGAGCAGTCTGAGGGAGATCTATAGCTACATTGAGCCAGCCAGCAAAATGTCAAGTTACTAAGATGAAGGCTAGGGTTGCAGGCATATGCCATGACAGTGCAGCACTGTAGTGGGGTCAGTAATGCCAATGCAGACGGGTTCTCAAGACAGGGTATGGATTAATGGATTCCCAGACAGGCCCATTACTCTCATGCAATGCTTCTCAAGGGTCACTTGAAAAACTAACTTGAATCTTCAAAGGGGGGAGAGATGTGACAATGTGCGGTATTGCCAGTTATGCCATGAGAAGTGGGACAGTGGATGTATAACATATGCCAGCAGAGCTAGCTGGAATTTTTTAAAGAATTATATGTCATTTGTATATTAAACTGATTTGTACAGATGCTTGTGTTGAAAAAAAAATATTTGTAAAGCTGCTTTTGTTAATTTACCAACAGTGTGCCCTGCTGGACAGAAAATGAAATGTACATGCATTATTGTAGCTGTTTAAATGTATATGTTCTAACACAGGATACTGGAAAAGAAGAGTTTAATCTCAATACATCTAACTTTGAAATAGCTTGAAATTAAATTACCTAGCTTACATAAAGAAGATTGTATCTTACAGTTCTCAATGCAGCCAGTGACAAAAAGTCTGTACTAGGAAGATTTCTGCATTGTCTTTGGGGTGAACTAATTTCTACTCAAGAAAGGTGGAGGTTTGAAATTGTTTTATGAATTCCGGGAGCTGCAACAGATCTTAGCAAGGCTCTGTGTGTATGTATTATTGATGCATATGTTCTAAATCCTGACAGCTTCTAGCCAAGGGAGGTAGCATGTGAACCAGAAGTCAGATGACTAGAAGTATGTGATGTCATTCTGTAATCCATCACTAAAATTATATTTTAATACTAGGTGAGACTGAAGTTTCATTGCAGTCTGTTGTTGTAACTCGACAAAGAAAGACCCCTCATTTACTTCATCTTGCCTTGCTCTAGTAAATGACCAGGGGATAGTAATTCTTTAGATCAGTCAGGAAAATATAGTGAGATTAGTTAAGAACTGTTTTTTCTGTATCTGTGTGAATCTATTTGTCTCTGTTATTTTAATATTTCTTATGATTGAAACTCTGTTTTTTATTGTAAATAGATATTTAGAATTTTCATATTCTTTTATTATTTATTATTAAATCTATTTAAACTTCTCATTGTGGCTTGTCCTTTAGAGAATATGTTAACCTTTGAGAGTACTTTTATTTATTCGGTGACATTGCAGCCACTCCTGAAAGCCTTGCTGTTTGGTCAACATTATCATTTGTATTGATATTAATTTCACTCAGTATAATTGGGTACCCTTGCAAGAGCCTTAGAGAAGCTGGCTTTGACGTGTCTGGTACCAGTGTAACTACATTATAGTCTGGGCAGAAGAGGATTATATCTAGTAAATCTGTGCCAGCCTTTCCCAGGTGTGTCTGTGTCTATGAAAATCAAATCTCAAAGAGCATGTGTGTGTGTGTGTGTGTGTGTGTGTGTGTGTGTGTGTGTGTGTGTGTGTGTGTGTGTGTGTGTGTGTGTGTGTGTGTGTGTGTGTGTGTGTGCGTGAGAGAGAAAGCTGTTGAAGCAGAGACACAAAGCACTGGTTTCACAGAGAGAGTGGTGGAGAACTTGGCTTAGACAGTTGGCTGAGGGCTCAACTCTATAGCTGTGCCAGTGGGTAGTCTTACTGGGGATATGGAGGGAGACAGATAGAGAAATTCAGATCCTGGAATTTTGTGTTCCCTGTGTGCTCTTAAGGGAGATTGTACTTGATGTAGACAGCTGCATCTGGAAACACTGGGTGTATCCATTTTTGTTCCATGTGAACATCCCTCTTCAGTGTCAGTGTTGAGGATTCAGGCTCCTTGATTACTGGCCCAGAGTGGGGAAGTCACAAGGAAGATTTTTTTTTTTTTGTTATGGCCTATGCCCATTTTGTCCCTCACCCCTTGCCTACACTCATCTTGTAGTGCTGTGTGAGGGATACGCCTCTCTATGGACCATGCCTTCTCCCTGAGTAAGCACATTCATCCATACCTGACACTGTGTCAAATACCCAAGCCATTTATCAATCACAAATTGCCCAGGCCATAGTTAGGGCTGTATCCATCAATGCCAGAGTGTTGGCAAAAGTTGTACCTTTAGCTTGACAGTGGTTGACTGGAGCACCTGGATGTAGTGTATAATGGTAGATTTTTTTTGCCCATTTATAATCACTTTGGTCATATAACACCAGTACTGTGTCATCTGCACTGAATTCTGGCAGCCTACTGGTTTGAACACATGGTTCTTATACTATCTTACTTACCCTGTCTGTATGACAAGGATCCTCCTACATAAGCAAGGTGCTGGTACCCTGAAAAAAAACACCTAAACCTGACCACTCAGAAGGCAAAGGGTGGCATAGATTACTGGGTATCGTATGGATAGCTCTCACCATACTTCATTCATATCAGACAGCTTAACAGTGGTATTAACTACCTTTCCAGTTAATGTTTGAGCTGTTGATGCACCTATTTAAGAGGTCCCTTAAAATATATAAATTGTATAAGACTAATGCAGAAACTTTTTAGCATTGCACTGAGAAGCTATTTTATTTTGCATTTACTGTTTTATATTAATTTCATATTTATAGTAATCATCTGAGCAAAAAGTGTATTTATTTACCATTTGTCTCATTGTATTATGAGTGCCAAACCTAGACATGTTTTAAATAACTGAATGCTAGGTCCTGGGAAAAACTATACTGCCAATCATAACTGACTGTAGCACAAGTCATCCATCAGTCATTGTGTTGTTTGTTTTTTTTGGTCACCTAGACTTTTAGGGCAGCCAATGTGTTGTTACCAGTTTTGATTATATTCATAAAATATCATGGAATCTGTTACTTAAATTTTTTTATTCATCACTTTCAGATACTGTCTCAGTATCTGGCTGTGGAAATTCATTGGAAAAAATATTTCTATGACTAGCTAACAAGTGGTATACATCATGGTATGCAATACATTTTCAAAGTTAATCTATTAAGTATTTAATTAATTTATATGGACATGCAGCTAGATAATACAGACAGAGAAGGTAGATAGATAAAGATAGACAGATATTTGATAAAGAGAGATGCCATATGGTTCACTGAAAAAAAAATATGTGGCATGACAACAGGGAAAAGACATCAGTAGAAATGCAAATATATATGATTTCCATTTGTACTCACTGAACACATTACTGTTTGTACTGATTATAAAATAATGAGAATAATCTGAAATAAATTCTTGAGAAACAGCATTCAGAATCACAGATGAGATGTCTGGAGGTTTAGAAATAGCAAAAACTGATAGCCTTAACCTTTTTTGGAAAACATTTGTCAAGCTGCTCTTCTTCACCCAATTTATTAAAAATGGATAAAAAGCACATTATTTTCTTTCTTTTTTTCAGAGAAATGAAAATTAAAACAGCTTATGTTTCGATTTTTGGAACATTTTGTCCTCTTACATCTGAATACTACATAGACACAATATCATTCAGCAAGTCCACGCAATCAAGAAAAGTATGTATTTCTGATTTATTGTGAAGGAATGTTACATATTCAAGAAAGTAAGCAAACTGGTATTCTGACTGAGGAAATGGAAATGCTGTTGAATCAGAACCATGTTAATTTAATAGCGAATATATATAAAATAAGGAGAGACAGAGAGGAAGAGAGTAACATATGATGTGTGGGATTTCTTAGAAAATTGGTTCATTATATTTGGTGAGATAAAATAGTAAGTGGCTGCTGATTGTTTCAGTGACCACATGTATAAAATAAACTGTCACTAACTAAAATATTATAGTTTAGCTAAAGAATTAGCTACAGCACTGATTGTAGCAAATATCTAAAGTCTGTCTAAGAGCACAACAGTTTTTTTCCCTACAGCTTTATAGTTAGATGCATTTCAAAATATTTGACAAAAGGGACAGTACCCTACCATTAAAGACAGTGCAATTGCATTTCTTATTTTTTGCCTGCAAATACAGAAACAAATTTAATTTACTTCTATTGATCAGGTTAGTCCCACTGGGCTAGTGGCCTCTTTTGAAGAAGACATGAGGTGGAATGTATACTAAAAGGGGTAAATTTGCCCAGAGCATCAGAGAACGTCCTCTACTCTTTTTAGTCAGTGCCATGGGAACTTCTGCATCCAACTGAGCTGCCATCAACTCAAGCACATGGGACCTCAGTTTAACATTTCTTATGAAAGGCAGCACCCCCAGTTGATGCACTGCAGTGTCAACAGTCAGTCTATCTGGGGAATAGACACCATGCACCCTTCTGCACCAAAGGCTAGTGTGCTACCAGTTGTGGAACTGGCAGTGGAGCAATAGATAATCCAGTAACAACTGCACAATACAAAATAATGCATAAGAAACAGTGCTATCGCATAGCAGATTTTGCTGACATATGTTCTTTATGTCATAACCAAAAGAAAGTTGTGTATATTTGAAAAATGCAGATCACTCAAAAGGTAACATTATTTACAGCATTAGTATTTGTTCTCAGTGCTGAGTCTTGAAATTTGCAGTTCATAAATATGCAGCAAACCTCACAGAGAAGCAGCAATTAGCTGTGTTCAGTGAATGTGCTAGGTTTCTCATTTCAGCTTTCATCCATGGTGCCTTCTGATGAAGTCTGAATGTTTTCTAATTCTCAGTATTAGAATCATACCATTCAGCAAAAACAAGGTCCCTACTAATTACCACATCAACAGCAACTCCCTAAGCACACAAACTGTGGTGAGAGACCTGGGTACTCAGGTTGATAACAATCTCACATTCAACCATCATATAGAGGCAGTGGTCAGAAAAGCCTTTTACTTGGTTCATCTCATAAGTAAAGGGACTGCATCTAGAAAAAAAGAAGTTATTACTTCTCTATACTCCTCCTTCATTAGATCAGTAATTTAGTATAACTCCTCATTTGGTATGTACCTTTCCAAACATCTGGACCAACTGTAAAGGCCACAGAAATACCTTACAAAGGTAATCTATGGCCTCCAACACCTGTCCCATGCAGACAGACACAAAAAACTATTGCTCCACTCGATATCGGACAGGTTGCTCAGAGGTGGGCTGTGTTATGCCTACAAGGCAATGTTGGACCCTGCCCTACTACTGCAGCCCCATATCTGTAAGTCTAACCCCTTGCACATTACCTGCATGACAGGCCTGAATCTGATATGCGACATCAACACAACCTGCTGGAAAGACAGGCTTGCCTCCCACAGGCTGCCCTGTCTCAGGAATACATTTCCCATAGACGTCAAGCAAAGTACCATGCTGATCCTCTTCAAGCGCAATTGTGATGAGTGGATGGGAAACCACAAATTTGTCCCAGGGGTTCTACCTGAGTCCCTCATTGACAGGGGTAACAGGTGGTGATTGAGGTTTCTTTTTTTGGAGATAAACTCTTGGCTAGGCTTGTAAGGGCCCCGGGGCCATTAGCCTAGTAACCTCCTATGATCCTGTGATCTTATGATTATTGCTAGGTCCATCTGGTTTTATCCCCCAGTCCAAAAGACATGCTGGCATGTGAACTGATAATATTAGAGTACCCCTAGGGGTATGTGCGCATGTGTGTGTGTGTGTGTGTGTGTGTGTGTGTGTGTGTGTGTGTGTGCGTGTGTGTGTGTGTGTGTGTGTGTGTGTGTGTGTGTGTGTGTGTGTGTGTGTGTGTGTGTGTGTGTGTGTATGTGTTTGTGTCTATTTGTGTGCGTGTGTGAAATTGTATGTGCATGCGCACGCACTTGTGTGTATGTCTATGTATGTGTGTGTGTGTGTGTGTGTGTGTGTGTGTGTGTGTGTGTGTGTGTGTGTATGTGTGTGTACCCAGTGAAGGATAAGCTGTATTGCTTACAAAATTTATTCTGGCCTCCCACATATCTGCACTGGTAAAGCAGGTAGTGAAAACAGAACAAACGATTTGGATGGATGGATGGAGAGATGGAGGCATAGGTTATATTATGCATCCCATATTTTAAAAACAGGCAGCTGATCTAAACATTGCTACAGTGTTTTTGAAAGAATGGTTCACTGAGCTTAACACTCAGCTTCTGTTTGCATGTGAAGGGTAGAATAGAGTTGCCTCTTTTCCACTAATAACTTCCTTCCTCCTAGAAGATGATGCAGCTCAGATGTACGGGAAATCCCCAATGTCACTCCCATTTGCAGATTACGAGATGATTAGCTTATCTTCAGGGGAATCGTGGCTTCTTTTAAAATCAAGTGCTTGATTCAGGCAGATGTGAACACTCTCAAAATGGTGCTTTCCTCAGTATTCATCACAGAATGGAGGAGAAATGCACAATTCTTTCTCCAAAATAAGTATATGCTTTTTCTTCAACTGATGGCAACCACAGAGGTGATTAGACTAAGTGGCAGTCAATATTGTAAATGAAATCTCCCCGTTTGAGGGCTAAGAATGATCCCCCCTTGTATAAAAGAATAACTTAAACAAATGTCCACTGATAATCTTCAGGCTGGAGAATTGCTCATTTGTAGTGGAATGTTTGCTGCATCTAGGGAAACTAATTTGGGCTTCACTTTGGAAATCAGTATCACTCACTTTTAAAACAATATAGCTTTACCGACAAATATTTGCCTGTTTGTAGAAATAAAATAAATACCTGCACCTGAAGCATTTTACAGCCGGGTTCAGTAGTGAAACACTCGTCATACAATTCCTCTCAGCCTCTTTATAATGATGAACTAAATATTCACATTTCCTCTTCCTTTGTAACAAAGAATCATTCTTTGGATCTTTCATTTCTCAATCTTAAATTCCTTACCTGTTTTCCTTACCTATTTTCCATTAGAACTACCATAACATCACAATGGCTCTGAATCTTTGTCTTTTACAGTTGCAACAATATTTGAATTTTTTATAAAGAAACAGCTGTTTCTTTTTTTTCTGTGGGAGCATACTTCTCAGTTGTCCAGATTTCTTCAGAATGATATTTTGCAATATGTTTTGTATATTCTTCATAAAATTTGTTGTTTTCTGGCAAATTACTGAGAAGTGAATTCACTAAATAATGATAGCTACTTGGATTTCAGACTTCATATTTGCCAGAAAATGCATGCTAAAGCAAAATCTGTTATTATAACAACTTTCTAAGTTCATAAGAGCAATAATTAAAATCTGTCTTTATTTTTGAACATTTGTACCCCATTATTTTTGGCTTTGTTCAGCTTTCTTGTGCTAGGAAGTTGGGTCTATATTACAATGTCAAACTCACAGGAGTCTGAACATTGTAATACCGAACCCAAATGTTCAAACTACAAAAATAGCGAAGCCGCGGCACACCGATTTGTTTCCCAGGGAAAAAAATTAGTAGGCCACTTTCAGGGCTTTGTTATTTCCTCCACTGTGGTGTGATCTCAGAGTTGGCATATTTAAGTGTGTGTGTGTGGGGGGGGGGGGTGAGGGGATTCCCACATTAGTTTCAGTTTAAAGTGTGTTTTTTTTTGTAACAGAATTGCAATTTTTTTCCCTGGGAAAAAAATCGTTGTTCTGTGTTTTTGTAGTTTTTGGGTTTTGAATGTCATGGTTCGATATTACATCATTCAGACTCCTGTGAATTCGACAATGTAATATAGACCCTATGAAGTTGAAAGGTTATGTACGGGAATGAGAAACTTTCTCTTTTGTTTTCAGATGAATATTAAATTCCAAGTCTACAGGTACTGTTTAGTCTCTGTAGTACCATTTAGTCCATACCTTAGGTGTGAGAATTACTATTTCAGGACCATCTTTTAATATATAACATAATGACCACACAGTAGCTGTCGCCTATCTAGTTTCTAGCATGCTGTATTAAAATGCCCTAAACTTTCACTTTCAGATCATAGTTCCACCAAACAATTAGTGGTCAAATTCTAAAGATTACTTAGTGAAAACATCATTTCACCACATACAATTACTTATCCAAATCCCTATAGGGAAAGAATGCATAAGAAATGTGTTGATGCCTTTTAAGTTTCATGGAAAATGCCTCTCTTTCTTCCATGTCAAGGTCCCTTCTTCGTCAGAGTCAGTTGCTTAACAAGTAGTGTTCTCTCCCTTACAGAGGGAATGTAACAAGGTTGTGGGTTCAGTTCCATGTCTAGGTTTTTCATTTGTCCTGATAGATTAGCACAACTTTCCTTATAAATAGTAACCTACCAGCTGCCGTGTCTCATTTTCCCAAACAATAAAAGATCTACTCCCTTTTAATCTCCTGTTTCCTTGCAAAACCAGAGGCTCTGCAAACCCCTGTAACAGGGATTCAAATAAATGGCAACAAATAAGCATGACTCAGTTGAGGGATAGATTACTAATTCATCTTATTGCCAAACTATGGAATATGTTACAACTACAGGTCAAAGTACTACTTTGTCTGCATTTAAGACTAGTCTTAATCATTGGATGAATAGACATAAATGTATACCAGAATATCAAGTGAAGGCCTACCTGATTTGGGAGGTGAGCACTGTTAAGTACTCATAAAGGATGTCAATAACTTTTAGGTGGGTCTGCTTAAAAGTATACATGGCTAGGTCTCTTATAGTCCCTGTGATCACCTCTGTAGTGTCTTCCAATGTTCCTGTGTTCCTATCCTTTTTTTTTAATGGAGGAAAAATCTACATTTTAAGCCAAAATAATTGGTAATCATCTGCTAATTGTTTTCTTTGTGTCAGAAATGTACTAAGAATAAAAACTGTGTTGAAGTTGTAACAATACCAAAAATCACTTTCATCTTTTTATGTACATTTACTGCTTAAACCCTAGCAATATTCCAAGATTTTCTACTGGTGAAAATAATATCCTAAATGTGCCACAGATGTGGATTAATACCTAAATTTCCATGACACATAAACATTATAAAAGGGGTCACCTAACATTCTTCTGAAGGGGGAGTATGAATTAAATTAACTTAGTTTTAGAGCTTTAGTATACACCTTACAGAACTAACACTTTTAAATCACCACAACTTGATAAAGTTAGACAATGAATTATACAAGAGTCCATTATACAAGATTGACAAGCAAGACTAAGATCAAAATGGCTCAAATTAGAAAAAAAAACACAGTTGGCCAGCAATTTGCAGTTGTACAAAATTTAACCAGCCAAAAAGAGATGGTGGAAATTCAGACTTTAATTCCAAAATTAACAAACCGGTTTCGGCATCAGCATGCCTTCTTCAGTGTAAGAGTAACAAACATATAAAGTATAATTAAATAAACAAATTTATACTCAAAGATAACCAATGAGCATTGGTAAAAAACCTAAGCTCATGAATAATACATGAATGTTTTAAATAAAATATAAAAGACAAAATGCAAAGGACCAAAGCTATAATCCTGACCTCTAATAAATTATAATAAGCATATAATGTAATACATTTACTATTAACAAGCTAATAATGTGTCAGAACCTTGAAACATAATGTTTGTTATGTAAGATAAATTACATTAAGCAGCAATATAGAAAATTATAATGTATATAAGGCTGATATTGAAGAGTATTATTTACACAATAAGGATATGTGTAACAAACTCAATATATTCAGAGGACAGTTGTCTATATTCATATGTTAAATAAGTAGGAAAACTAACTTCCATATGAACAATTATATATGGAAATTGTGCTAGTTGGAATCCTTAAAGTTTTTGTGATGAATAATCCTAAATTACAGGCAGAAACAGTGAACCTCATGACTAAATTATTGAATTTGACACTGAACGGATACCATTCACCATACAATTATAGTTATAAGTGGTCATTGAGTCCAGGCTGGAACAATGCACCCAGACCAATAATCCAATATTTCTCCTTGTGATTCAATATACCGTGCCAACCTTGTGTATTACTACGATCACCAACAATTTTGTCTATAATCATAAACATGAATTGTGCTTGTTGATGTTTTAACACATGGCGATATAAAGCATTTGTTTCCTTTTTATTTTTGATGTCACTCCGATGTTCATTTATGCATGTCCTAAGTGGCCTGGATGTCTGTCCCACATAAAATGCCCCGCAATGACACGAGGCCAAGTAAACAACCCAATCACTACTACAGTTGCCAAAGATTTTACAATCAAATACCTTACTAGTGTTGCAACTTGAAAAGTGCTTGGACTTAGTGATCTGTTTACAGGATCCACAATGGCCAAACGGGAAGGTACCCAACAGTTCATGTCCCGTAATGGTAAGTTGTTTGTGAATAGCTCCCCCACTACCTATATGTTTATAGTGGGATAGTAGGGAACCCAATGTTTTTCCTTTCCTGTATGAAAATTGACATTCTTCCCCTAAAACCACTCTGAGTTGTTCATTGGCCATTAATACATTCCAGTGTTTGTTTATAATATCTCTGATGACATAATAATTTCTTCCATATGTTGTTATAAATCTAATATTAGTTATCCTGGAATCTGTAGAAGTTATCTTGTAATCCAACATAGTCTTTCAATTCATTTCAGAGGTTCGTACCCATGCTTTATTGATGTCCTGTGTTTTGTACCCTCTGTTGACAAATCTATGATATAAATCCTGACTGGCCGCCTCATAGTCTGATTTAGTAGAACTAAGACGCTTCATGCGCATGAACTGTGATACCGGTATGTTTCTGATGGTGTGGGTGCATGCTAGAAGCATGTAATAACGTATTATATTGTGGATATTTGCGGAAAACTTTAGTAGCCAAAGTATGGGCTGGGTTTCTTAAGATAGTGACATCAAGAAAATTTATAGTTTGTGCATCAAAAGTAATTGAAAATTCAATACCCCAGACATTGCCATTTAAATAATCTACAAATTCCTGCAAATATCCAGCATCCGCACGCCACACCATCCAACAATCATCTAAATACCGGTGCCAAATATCAATTTCCAGCCTGGACTCAATGACCAGTTATAACTATAATTGTATGGTGAATGGTATCCGTTCAGTGTCAAATTCAATAATTTAGTCATGAGGTTCACTGTTTCTGCCTGTAATTTAGGATTATTCATCACAAAAACTTTAAGGATTCCAGCTAGCACAATTTCCATATATAATTGTTCATATGGAAGTTAGTTTTCCTACTTATTTAACATATGAATATAGACAACTGTCCTCCGAATATATTGAGTTTGTTACACATATCCTTATTGTGAAAATAATACTCTTCAGTATCAGCCTTATATACATTATATGTTTCCATATTGCTGCTTAATGTAATTTATCTTACATAACAAACATGTTTCAAGGTTCTGACACATTATTAGCTTGTTAATAGTAAATGTATTACATTATATGTTTATTATAATTTATTAGAGGTCAGGATTATAGCTTTGGTCCTTTGCATTTTGTCTTTTAAATTTTATTTAAAACATTCATGTATTATTCATGAGCTTAGGTTTTTTACCAATGCTCATTGGTTATCTCTGAGTATAAATTTGTTTATTTAATTATACTTTATATGTTTGTTACTCTTACACTGAAGAAGGCATGCTGATGCCGAAACCGGTTTGTTAATTTTGGAATTAAAGTCTGAATTTCCACCATCTGTTTTTGGCTGGTTAAATTTTGTACAACTGCAAATTGCTGGCCAACTGTGTTTGTTTGTGGTACTTTCTGGCTGTGCATCACCCATGCGCACAGCAATTGGTTTTGTCTCAAATTAGAAAAAGACAGTACCAGAAAAAAACATCTAAAAATGTTCAATATCAGTACCAGTTGTTCACTTTGGAATAATTTGGCAATGTGAATTTAATGACTGAGTTTAAATGATTTGGCCGTACTTTTGAGTAGTCTATTAAACGCTTTCTAAGAAAACGTCACTTTCTTGGACTTGATTAATCTATGACAGGTTTCAAATTACTCCATTATTATTATCCGAGACAAGTAATTGATTGTTTCCACACTTGATTATTTCTGGGTTTATACAATGCTGTCTAAATGTGAGTGCATGCATGCCTCTATTTGAAATGTTGTGTACCTTGACAAAGAACCAAGTAGTCTGAAAGTTTAAGTTTGCCATTTTATTGTTTTGTATTTAATGCAGTTTTCCATTGTCTGTGTCTTGACTGGTATTTCTGGGTTTTTTCATTGTGGCATTAGTAATATACAGTGCGCATCAAACTTCCCTCATTTGTTGGGGAGACGAGAAGCAGAGATGTCCCCTAGATATTTAGCCTTGTTTCTTTCACTTGTAGCCTTCTCAAACTTAATAAAGCACCCGGCCTTCTTTTATGTGACGTTTGACTAATAGTACGGCTTAAATCAGTCACAAGACAGTTGAATCAAAAATCCATGCCATTGTCTTCTTTTTTTTTTGAAGTAGTCACAGTTTCCCAAAATCTAAAACAACCGTAACTGAATAACTGAATATTGGAAAGGAGATAAAATAACTGGGTGTCAGATCTTTAGAAAAAGGAAAGAGAAAATTACATAGAGATAAATGGAATTTTTGGGAACAATACATTCATAATAATGTTAAAAATGAAGAAAGACATTTAAGGGTAGGCAGAAATTGAGCGATGTATGTAATATTTCAAAAAGTAGTAGAAGTAGCGAACTTAAACTCATCTTAAGTCAAAACAAAACAAAAAATAATAATAGAAAATACATAATTGTACAGCATTACTAAGTATTCGAAAGTAATCCAAGCAAGGCAGGCAGTCAGTTCCCAGTCGAAAATCCTTTATTAAGTACAAAAAGCTCACAACAATGCAGGAAATCCTCTGTACTAAAATTGTATCACAAAATCCTGTAACTCAATTCTCCCTTCAAACAGGCTCTCAAAAGCACACATATCCTCAAAGGTAAATTAAGACTGTTTCTGCTTGACTCCTTGATATATCCCTGCTACTCCTAAACTACCACTCCTATGTAAGCATCCTTGTCAGTGACCTTTTCTGTTCTCTTTTTTTATCTATATTTTGCCCTACTTATGACAATACCCCTGTAATTATTTCTGACCTAATGTACTACTACTTCATTGCACCCAGTGATAATTATGTTGATGAAAAATATACTTATTTCCTAATTATCTGCATTATTCATCCTCAATTCATACGTGTGTACTTGGATAATGACCCTGGAGCCTTTACAAGCCTAGCCCGTAGAAGTGCCCTGGCATCGTGCCACCCAACGTTAGTTCCCAGTGCCTCTATCAAGTAGAACCATTGGCGTGATCTCCGGGGTGAACTTTCTATTACCCATCCACTCTCGTATGTAATGCTGATAATGTTACCCGAGTATTCTATATACTGTATAAGTACTACTATAAATAGTTCTCGTGGAGCTTTGTATGCAATGCTGCCAAATATTACCTGAGTATTTTGTATGTTGTATATGTATTACTGTTATAAGTTCTTGTGGAGCTTTTCTCCCCAGGCCTCCTCTGAGAAGGGGCTTGTTTGCCCAGTCAGACTTTCCTGGTAAAAAAATAGAATAACTAAATAAGTAAATAAATATATGCCGGAGTTAATGAAAATTGTTTAAAAGAAAAACGTATATGTACAATGCATGAAGATAACAAGGAGAATGTTATTATGGTTTGTTTCCTTTTCTGTTGCTATATGTAGCTACCTATTTCACTTTTTAAAAATGTGCAATTTTTGGTTCAAAGCAACTCAATGGCAAAAGAAAAAGTGGCAGAAACTGAACAATTTATGTAATGCTGTTTTGATTATATGGTATAGAACAATATATGTGATGTATAGTATCTGTAAATGTGAACTTGTTAATATGGTTTTATTACTTTTATATAAATGTAAGTTTGCCTGTGTCACAAATGATAATTCAATAAAGGTGTTTAAAAATGGCAAAAGAAAAGTGAATTATAAATTAATAAAGTAATAAAGGTTTAAGAACATAACTTGTTCTCCACAATGATTTAAAATAAAGAGCTGCTGTGCTTCCTAATCTGGACATTTACCAGGCTGTTAAAGTGTACAAGCAAAAACAAACAAGGATTAATTAAATCCTTGATTGTTCATAAATCCTGTAGTAAAGTAGCACAACTGCTCTTAGATGACTTTCTTAGGGAACTTGAGGTCCACCATCTTTAAAAAAGAGATCAATACGTTATATAATATCAAAGCATGGCTATGACGACATGATTCCATATTGTTTGACAACAACAAAACTCCATACTAATGCTATGTTCCTTCCATGTGACCAGCTTATCATATGAGCTGGTGTTTAAAATATATTTATTGTTGTTACATTTTTCATCACAGTTTCAGTTGTTTATGATCCACATGATCTGGTGGTATAACTGCTCCCAAGAAGAATGCAGGTCAGATTTCCTTAAAAGGAATGCCAATCAGATCATGCACTGCAAACGTGTGAACACAGTCAAAGGTGTTTTAAATCATCATACACATACCAATTACATCACAATAGCTATGCATTTAAATGTTTCCCTTTATAATTTAACTGTTTCTTTACTTTATTTATTTTATCATTCTGCCTTCATTCTAAGCGCACATTAGGTTTTCTCGCACATATTTTCCTGCTGAAAAACCTCAGATCGGTGATGAAAAGTTCCAGTTGCCAAATGATATTAAGGTAATCAATGCTTTATAATTATTAACTGGTGTTTTCACTGTTGCACTGTTTTCTTATTGATCAGAATCAGACAACTTTCTGGAAGAAAATGAGTTCATAAGATATTCTCCATAGCTGCCTAATCTCATACTTATTTTTTTAAAGTCTGCTATCCATACCAAAAGAAAATTAGTTCAAAACTGACTCTTCAAACCATAATGTCTTAGGCCAACCAGCACACTAGCACACACAGTAATCTGTGTGAGACAGATTTATTATGGTGTTTAAGCATGTCATCTTATATGAAAAGCAGACAGCATGAAAACACATTTATAAATCCCACATACTTTCAGAAGGAAACTTTGCTGAAAGCAAGGGCTGCAAAACACAGAATGAAAAGGAGAGTTTTTGTTAAACGTACCAACTACTGTTCAATGCATCTGATGTCCATCATATCAAGGGAATAGACATTTACAGTAAATGTGTTGCTCGACAAATTTGCTTTCCACAGATCATAGCCCATCATGTATAAAAAAGCACCCTGTAGAAATACACTACTCCAGACTGAGGGGGGTTAGCCAAAATTCCATCTGCTGTATGCTGTTCCTACGAGTAGACCATTTGATGTGTGTACCTAACAGAAAAATAAATTAGAAAGAGCAAGTTCATAATATAAAACACGAATGGTCTCACACTGCCATCTAGTGTCCCATATGTGTATTAATCATAGCACAGCTCTGAGAACAAGCTACTAACCTTGTAATTTAGAATGTTCTAACGATACAGCAGTGTCATATAACCGAAAGATAAACATATCACTGTAATCAAGAAGTCTGAAACAAAAATAAAAGCAGGGAGTGGGATCTCTGTACTCAGTTTCTTCATGTGGAAACACTCAAAGTACCTGCATCTGTTACATTTTTTCCCAAAAGATGAGCCATTGTACAAAAAAAAAAAATGCTGAGTCACACAAACATACCGAAGTGTTAAGATGATGATGGTGTGGGCTGAAAAAGGCACTGCTCATGTGTCTGGCTTGAAGGTTCAGTCACAAGCAGGCTTGTGACTCCTGCTAGTAAGGCATTTTTAACAAAGACTCCCAGGGGGAATGCAGTCAAGCTTCACTTTGATATTCTAGCACAGCTATTCTCTAGATTTTCCCTGAAGAACTGAAATAAGCTGTGGAATTCTGCCAACTAGGAGTAGTTTCAGTTTGATTGCTCATTTCTTTGTCAGTGGTAGCTTCTCCAGTCCTTGTGGTATTCATTTAAAATTTGCTATGCAAAATGTGTAAACTATGCGGACAGAAACATGACACTGTGCAATTGTAAAGTGAACAAAAAATATCACATAGACCATTGCTGCATGGCAAAAATAAAATAAAGGGTTCTCATTTAAAATGTACAACCATTATCAGGAGTCAGTTGGCAGCCAGTCACATGACAAACGTTGGGAATTCTGTGGTATTTTACTGTAAGACTGCTTGGTACCTTCCAAAAAATGTACTTGGGTCAGCTGTACCTTGGGTCATACACCTTTCTGGAGTCTCTGAGCCCTACAAGTGCTGCTGAAGCATAAACAGCTGTTAGCCGGGGGGGAGGGTACTGCAAATATACACAAAGATCAAAATACCTTAAGTTCAAGTCTACCTGTGGAAAATAAAATGTCTGCGAAGTGTAACCCTGAGTCACAGTAACTTGTTACAGTAATTCATACACTCCATAGTGAACTGACAAGATAAAGCAATCTGACAGAGAAGAAAATGACAGTTCTCATGTGGGCTGTTCTGAAAACAGTACCGTGCACGTGCTAATAATTAACATCATGCACATGGATTGTCAAATTACAACACAAAGATAAAGCCTCTTCTCATGCATGCTGGATTCACAGAAGTGAAAAGACAGTTTTAGTTCTTAACTGGGCCTTGAATCCAAGACCTCAAGTACACTGTGCTGGTTAATTCATACCTCACAACTGTACAGATTTTCGGAGAATGTCCAGATTTTTACCTTATATTTTTGGTCCATTTTTCATAAAATATTGGCTTTCTGGCAAATTAGTGGCAAATCATTAAAGATTAAAGTTAGAACATAATGACAGACATTTGAGATTTAGACTTCATACCCTTCAGAAAATTCATGCTAATGCAAAACCTGTAATTCTATCCTTTCTAAATTTGTAAAAGCAATATTTAAAAATTGTCCCTATTTGTACCCCTTTTTTCATGGCTTTATCTCGATTTCTTACTCTAAGAGGTTGAGCGGTATGGCTGGTTTTACTGCTGGTGTTACTGCTGCTACAGCAACTAGAATCTCAGATGTATTCTGCGATTCAAGGGTCAAATGTCCATAGTGATTACTTTAAAGAAATGTGTACAAAATTCAGAATTTGGAGCAGAAACTCATTTAGCAGTTGATCTGGTTTCACACTGTAGAAGTTGCCTATGGTGCCTACTTACCTGATGTCACTGATACATGAATGGGATATATGGAACATTGTAGCATATCTGACTTTATCTTCTGATGTTGTATATGGATTTAAATCCTTATAACATAAATTATGCTGACCCAGGAAAGCATCTCTAAATCTGTAACTTTTTATCTTCTTCTTCTCTATTTTCCTCTGTGTTCCCACTACAAATAAAGAGATAAAATCCAAACCATCCCTTGGCAATTACTCGACTAATGTTTCCAATTTGTTAACCTTTTGCAATTATAATTAATTCTCCAGTGTGTATGACAGAGTTCACAGAGTGTCTGGAACTATTACTACACAATCACATAGCCTTTGTTTATTATTTCTGCTAATCTGTGAAGCTACTTCAACTAACCACCTGGTTAAAGATGAGATATTGCCTAACATATGCCACTCTTATAACATCACCAGTACTTCGACAGGGGTGTAGACAAAGGCTTTTCACTGCCTTCAATCTGTTTGACAAACCAAAAAAATCACTAGTCACTTCTATGATGTTTTCACTTTCTTTCCTTATTTCATATTCTCTTGTTCTCTGGTTTACTGATATCATTTACTTCCTGACTGTCCCCTTTCACTATCAGCGTCTGTCTCCCACTGCCTCCACTTTCCTGCTACAGTTCCTTCAAAATGCTCCTCCTTTTCAGAGACCTTGTTTCATTCCTTATTCTTTTTATTTCTTTCAATATGTTCCTGATTCTTCTTACATTGACCAGCATAGGAAGGGCTGTGCATCCAAAATCCTGCTTGCCTTCCACACGGAAATTGGTTGGGGATATCCGTCTTTGGGAATGATGTTTAGCACATGTTCAGGTCAGGTAACCAGGTGGGTGCTTGTCCCACTGCATCACTTTATTAATGTGTGCTAACCGTAACCCTGCTCCAAACCGCAGTCTGACACCTTAACTTGGAAAAACATTTTTCTATCACTACTACTACAACACAAGACAATCAGACATACACCACACAGAGTAGCACATACAAGCTTAACACTAAAACTGTCTCCTTACTCTAACCCTAATCTACCAACACTTGCTCACACATTCCCACACCCTAGTGCCAAAACTGTCAGTATATCAGAAGGCTTTGGAATTAGAATACCATGTCCACACATTACTTTCGCACAGTTGATGATCCTTGTGTTGATATTGGTATTAGTCAATGATATACACTTCAATTAATTTCCCCAACTGTTACCTCTGTTCACAAAGTGCACACTTGACAGTATGAATGATAGCCATGCACATACACACGTATGTGTATATATATATATATATATATATATATATATATATAAATATATATATATATATATGTGTGTGTATGTGTGTGTGTGTGTGTGCATGTGCGTGTGCGTGTGTGTGTGTGTGTGTGTGTGTGTGTGTGTGTGTGTGCGCATATCAATCTATGACACATGTTCGAAGTGTCAAAACTTCAAATAGCTCTCATTCACTCACAACCATTCGAATCACACAGATTTGAATACACAATCATTTGAATCAGAAAGATTGAAAGAAAAACAGAATTTACCCCTGCTAATTATATATACCAAATCTGGGACTGGAGAAAGGCTAAATCCCCTGAGGCCCACTATACCACAGTCTTACTGGCTTCTTTTCACTTCAAAATGTTGACTACTCGATGCGTTGTATGGAACCCATATGCATTTACATCTATATCTATAATTCTATGTACATCTGTATAGATATACATATATACATAGATATGGATATATACATAAACGCATACACATATGTGTATTTCTATCTGTTGATCTATATATATGTGCAGAGCACATCCTTGTATAAGGATCTATTTTTCAATAATAAGTGATCAAACCAAGCTCTTAGAAGCCAGCATCTTTTGAGAAGTCACTAACAGGAAATAAACTAATGATTTGTGCTGCTCATGGGAGGCAGAGTTTTACTGAAGTTGCACTGGTTGGTCTGTGAGGTGGTTAGTCCATTACCACACATCCCAAAATATGTTTTTTTTTTCTGTCGCTATTAAGTATATATTAAGTAAAGATAAACATTTTCATAGGGTCATAGGTTCATATGTGCTTACTAGGCTAACAACCATCGGGGCCTTTTTAAGTCTAGCCATGCATCCCAAATCTCCAACAAGTTCTGGTACCCTTGATAAGTGTAAGCAGAGCCTTGGGAGATGAAACATTCGGTCTATATTACCATGTCGACAGGGCTGTTCATAGAGCACCCTTACGTTGACACATGTACACTGAAATACCTAAATGTTGAATGGCCACAAAAGTGATTTTTTTTCCCAGGGGAAAAAAATCACTGGGCCAACAAAAAACAAAACAAACCGACAAACACAATGAAGTGGGGGGGGGCTTCGCTGCCCACATCCCCCCTACTTAAATATACTAACTCCAAGATCACACTACAGTGGAGGAAATGGCAAATTTCCAATAACAGCCCAGCGATTTTTTTTCTCTGGGAAAAAAAATCACTTTTGTGGCCATTTGACATTTCGGTATTTTGGTGTACATGTTTCGACATATGGGCGTTCGATGAACAGCCCTGTCGACATGGTAATATAGACGTGAAACATTTACAAGCAGGGGCCTTGGAGATGAAGCATTTGCAGGTTGTCTGTGTCCATTAGAGACATATGTGCCAAACCAGGGAAGAATTTCCTGTTTTCCATCCAATTGTCCAAATTACAATATTGGGTTAAAGAATCTGCTTCACATGTATGGGGAGCCTGTTCCAGAGAAGGCATAATCTCTGGGATACATGCATGTCCCACCAGCAGGTCCTATTTAAATGTTTAAACCTTTAGAGTGGGCAATTCTGGTGCTATTTGTTTTGTGGAAATGCAGAACATCCATCAGGGTGGGGTCTGACAATACCTTGCATGCTAGGCATAGAACTTCACTCAACAGCCTGTAGGAGACAGAATACATGGAGAGGACTTTTAGGCGGTCTGCATAGGACATGTTATTAACTCTTGGTATTCTTCTAGTAAGGAACCTCTGTGGACATTATAATTGTTGGATGTGGCTGGTGAGGTACAAACCAAAGGGGGCTTTGTACACAATGATGGGGCTGATGAATGCTGACTACAGTGGAATGATGACGTCTTTGGACCTAGATGACATACCTTTATTTATAAGTTGCACAACATAGAATGATTTCTTCACTACTGTAAACATGTGATGGTCAAAGTTTGGTTACTGTCTATGTCTGCCCCCTAATCCCTGACTACTGGGTCATCTCTTAGGGGTGTATTGGCAGCATGATAATTACCAGTGGTGAATGACTTCCCAAAGGATACTGTTTTGTATTTCTTGTCATTTTGTTTTAGTCCATGGCTCTGACACAAGTTATTTGTCTGCTTCAGCCCTTCCTGGAGAATATTATTTTAGTCAGGGATTCTAGCAGTGATCCTAATTTACAATCGCCTGCAAATTTAATCAGCTAGAGGGCCCTGACATTGGCTTTGACCTCAGAGAAGTAAATGTCAAAAAGGAGCAGTCCCAGGATGACTGCCCTCCTTGTAGAGGTGGACTCCCCAATTCTATTTTCTTGAGTTTATACCTAACCTTTTAAACTTGTCAACAATATCCAAGTGGCTTGTTGTGTCAAATGTCTTGGCCAGATCAAGGTAAGATGTGTGAACCATTTTGCCCTCATCCATTGCTTTGGTGAACTTCTCAAAGAAGTCTGACAGACTGAGCAGGCATGACCTCCCCTTGACAAAACCAAATTGGGTTGGGTCCAGAGTTTGGAGGTTTCATTTGTTGGCAGAGTATGAGTGAGCTTTTTCAAGTAAAGCCATGATTTTTTTTATTTTACCCCTTAAACCGAAGGTTTAGTTCCTAGGCTCCACCCTCAGTTCACAGGCAAATAACCTTAACTGACCTGTTCTCATTTTTGTATGGCTCACAATAAACATAGCTGTTGTCTTTTTCTTAGTTTGCAAATGCAATCAAAAGCAAAACACAAGTAAAACAGTGTAAAGAAAATACACCATAATATACAAAATAGAAGAAGGAAATGAAGCAATACAAATTACAAGAAAGCACAAACTACCCTTTCCCTCGCAGCAATCTATGGCCGAGTCTGAGTTAGTTTTTCCAGTCAACCTGACAGGTTATTGCAACCACTTAATGCAGCTGTTGCTCTGGACACACTCTGAAAGTCACAGGTCTCAGACATCCCTGATTTTACCCCATATTTTCTTGTCTTTTATACATTTTTTTATTTTCTGGTTAATCATTGAGGATTACTGTCAGTTAATAATGACAGACATTAGTGTTTCATTATTCATATTCTTCAGATAATGCATACTGATGCAAAAACTATTGCTGCAATTCAGCTGACTGAGAGACTCACCTTATGAAGTGATGCATTAGTTGATGGATTTAATAAATATTCATTAGCAACTACTTCCTTTTAATGTGTGCAAATCTACTGCTTTAGGAAGGCAACTTGTTATGCTAAGGTTAATTTATGCCTGCTGCATAGGTCATTTCCATTAGGAATGCTTAAACCTGTGTGACAATGTGTGTTTGTGTGTGTGTGTATGTGTGTGTGTGTGTGTGTGTGTGTGTGTGTGTGTGTGTGTGTGTGTGTGTGTGTGTGTGTGTGTGTGTGTGTGTGTGTGTGTGTGTGTGTGCGTGCGCGCAATAGTTTTCTACACTTATGCCCCTGCACCCCCATTTAGGGGGTCTTCATCCTCACCCTCATGTTATTAATACCAATTCCATGATCACTTAGCATTAAGTTCTTAAAACAGAACATATCAGCCTGATGTACACACACCACAGTTCCTCATTACAAATAAACAATAGAAAAAAGCTTTACAACATTGTGATCAGTTGTAACCTTGAGGAATATACTGTATATCTTGGTAGCCTGCACTTGGTCTAAACTTTTCTTGGTAGATATCTGTTTAATTGAATGCATTTATTTGCCAAACAGACAGTCCACAGGTATCACAGATTTCAGAATTCCCGGGATCGGGGAACAAGTCCTTTCCCCAATATTGTGTGATTTTGAAGTTAGTAGGTATAATTAACAGGTGGTGTTGAGGGTGCAGGGGGGCTTGCCCACCTACAAAAAACAATTCTTTTTGTTGATTTTTTTTTTCCTTGAATGTTGTTTCTCATTGCATGCATGGTGTGACATCCCTCCTCTGGCCATTGAACAAGGAGCCTCAATCCTCACCACTGACACCAGTGGAGAACGTTCACTGAGAAAAAAATAGGCATACAGTATTTTCAGATGCAACTCTCCAAAACAAGGACAAATTCCCTTAAGAACACACAGGGAATCCACATTCCAGACCTGGGAATGTGCTTTCCCTCCAGGCCTCAAATAAGACTCCCCACTGACACAGCTGCACAGTTGGGTGCTTAGCTGGGTGTTCCAAGCCAATTCCTCCACCACCCTCTCTGTGAAATCAGTGCTCTCAGTGTTCCTGTTCAAAGTAAGTGACACACTCACCATCTCTGAGATTTGATTTTCAGACACACACAAACATACACACACACACACACACACACACACACACACACACACACACACACGCACACACATGCACACACGCACACACACACACACACACACACACACACACACACACACACACACACACACACACACACACACACACACACACACACACACACACACACACACACACACACACACAGATATACACCTAGGAAAGGCTGGCTCAGCTTACCTGCTTTGCCACTTCCACCCAGGCTGTAAGATAGACACAAAGCCACCGGAACACCTAAAGCCAGCTAGTCTAAGGCTCTTACCAGGGTACCCAATTACTCTTAGTAAAATTAATACTTATGCAAATGGCAGTGGTAACCAACCAGCAAGAGTTTCAGGAATGTAGAGCCACAGTGCCACTAAATAAATCCTGGTGTTCTCTAAAGTTAAATATTTTCTAAAGAACCAGCTACAATGAAAGGTATAGATATGTTAATAATAAATAATAAAAAAACATGAAAATACTAAATATATATTTACAATAAACACCAGAGTTTCAATTCACAGGAAATATATAAAAAAAAACAACACAGTTGGAAAGAGTCACACAGATATAGGAAAACAATATTTAGCTAATCTCCAAATATTTTCCTGACTGATAGAAGAATTACTGTTCCCTGGCTACTTACTAAAGCAAGTCAAGAAGAAGTAGATGAGTGTCTTTGTTGTCATGTCCAAGACAGAGTGCATCTATCACATCTCCCACTAGTATTCAAAAAAGTTTCAGTGTTGGCTACAGAATGAGATCACATTTGGTCACCTGACTCTGTTGTTCTCCCCAGTACCCTCTCACTAGCAACTGAGCCAGGAACTGGAACAGAAGTGTCACAATAAATACAAATAACTGTACTAAGGCTTAATATAGCATTCATGAGCTATAAAACAATTCCAACACTTCCACCCTTCCTGCAGAAAGGCTTTTCACAGACATTGCATCTCTGGCTGCATTCAGACTTGTGAGATAAGATTTTTATGGACTAAACCAAATCATTTAATTTCAGGCTATTTTTCTTAAGGTTACTGAGTTGAGCTTAATTCTTTCCCTTTCAGTATCCTCTGTTAAAATATATACATTTAATCAGTTACAACAATACAGTCTGAAATACCTCTATATTTCTTTTCTGTCCACCAGGACACACTGTTGATACATTTTAACACAAGCAACTTTACAAATGCATTTTAACACAATCATCTGTACAAGTCAGTTTGATATTCAAAGGACATATACTTCTTTACATAACTCCAGCTACCTATACATACACTGCCCTACTCCCCCTAGCACAGCTAGCACTACCTCACATCATCACACATGGTACCATGTCTTTCTCATTGTCGAAGTTTTAAGATCGACATATACCATGTTGACATGCGGGTGTCTCGAATATGAGTATGCCCATATATATATTTATATGCATACATGGGTGGCATACAAGTTATTGAATGGCATCTTGTTGAACTCCAAAACCTGCCAGCACGACAGATTGAAAATAAGCTAATCAAACATGCCAGCAGTTGTTTTGTGGGAGACTGCTGTACACTAGAAATTGGGATACTTTTCCTTTCCCCCACTGTAATGCAAACTTGGAGTTAGAATGTGTATTTATTAGGCGGATGTAAGTGAAGAGTGGCTTGCTCCACTGCATAAAAGATTTTTTCTGCTTGTTTTCAATTAGTTTCTGATCAACAAATAATATCTGATCAGTTGACATTCGACAAGTGGAAGTTTCAACAAATTGTGAGACTCATATCTCTCAACTGTCCAGATTTTTGCAGGATGTCCAGATGTTTGTCTCATATTTTTGATTTGTTCATCATAAAATTTGTGATGTTCTGGCTAATCACTGGGATGATCTGAGGACTAAAGTCACTAAATGATGACATACATTTGAGTTTCAGACTTCAAGTCCTTCAGAAAAATGCATGTTAACACAAACCCTTTTATTTTAGCAACTTTCTAAGTTTATAAGAGCAATATTTCAAATCTGTCCCTCTTTTTACACCTCTGTCTCCCCGTTTTGTCAGGCTTTGTCCAGATTTCTAGCACAAAGAGGTTGAGAGGTATGGTCAGATTTCTGTATATCTATCTATATGTCTATCTATCTATATATGTGTGTGTGTGTGTGTGTGTGTGTGTGTGTGTGTGTGTGTGTGTGTGTATATATACACATATATATATGTATATATATACTTATATATATGTATATATATACTTATATATATATATATATATATATATATATATATATATATATATATATATATATATATATATATGGGTCTACTTTATTCAAAAACACATTTGGTCGAAAGTCAGTTTCCCCAGCAAACTTCACTGAAAGCTCACTTCATCGAAAACTCATTTCACTGAAACTCGTTTCATCAAAAGTTATACATGGCCTTTTCCCCACTGTAGTATGACCCTGGAGTTAGAATATTAAGTAAGGGGGTGTGTGGGGGGTGTATTCCCCCACCTATGTTAAACGTTTTAAACCACAGACATGTATACTTCTAAGTTAAATAAATAACTCTTTCCAAAAGACAACTTATAACTAAACTATATGGGGGGGCTGTGCCCCCCCCCCTTAGTTTATAATCTAACTCCAGGATCACACTACAGTGGGGAAATGGCTGTATATAACTTTCAATGAAATGAGTTTTGACCAAATGAGTTTTCAGTGAAGTGAGCTTTCAGTCAAGTGTGCTTAGTGAAGTGAGTTTCGACCAAATGTGTTTTCGACCAAAGTAGACCCATATATATGTGTGTGTGTGTATGTGTGTGTGTGTGTGTGTGTGTGTGTGTGTGTGTGTGTGTGTGTGTGTGTGTGTGTGTGTGTGTGGGTCTACTTTACATTACAAAAATTCTGTAAAAATGAAGACCAAATGCTCAAGATCTGAATAACAAAACTTACAATGCCGAACTGCATCTTTATTCCCAGGGCAAGTAAATGCTTGCCCAGTGTAGGGAATAATGCCCTTTTCCCCACTGTAGTGTGATCTCGAGTTGGTATATTTAATTGGGGGAGGGAGGTGCAACCCCCCACAACAACAGGTGTGGGTAGTGTAGCCCCCCCCCCACCTAGGTAGGTTTAGATAGTACGGTGGGTTGTAATGTAGTTTTGGGCAAGTGTTTACTTGCCCTGGGAATAAAGATGTGGTTCGGTATTCTAAGTTTCGTTATTCTGGTCTCAAGCATTTGGTGTTTGGTTTTATGGAATTTTGGTAATGTAAAGTATACCTATATATATATATATATATATATATATATATATATATATATATATATATATATATGCATATATATGTAGGAAGAAAGAGATTTTATAAATATATATATATATCATCATCATCATCTTTTGGCTGTTCCTGTTAGGGGTCGCCACAGCGGATCATCTGTTTCCATTTCTTCCTGTCCTCTGCATCTTGCTCTGTCACACCAACCACCTGCATGTCCTCTCTCACCACATCCATAAACCTTATCTTAAGCCGTCCTCTTTTCCGGTTACCTGGTAGCTTCACCCTTAGCATTCTTTTCCCAATATACTCAGCATCCCTCCTCAGCACATGTCCAAACCAACGTAATTTTGCCTCTCTGGCTTTGTCTCCAAACCTTCCAACCTGGGCTAACCCTCTAATATACTTATTCCTAATCCTGTCCACCCTTGTCAAATGCAGTGCAAATCTTAACATCTTTAACTCTGCCACATCCAGCTCTAACTCCTGCCTTTTTGTCAGTGCCACTGTCTCCAACCCATATAGCATAGCTGGTCTCACTACCCTCTTGTATACCTTCCCTTTCACTCTTGCTGGTACTCGTCTGTCACAAATCACTCCTGACACTCTTCTCCACCCACTCCATCCTGCCTGTACTCTCTTCTTCACCTCTCTTCCACACTCACCGTTACTCTGAACTGTTGCTCCCAAGTATTTAAACTCATCCACCTTCGCCAGATCTACTCCTTGCATCCTCACCATTCTTCTATCCTCCCTTTCATTCACACACATATATTCTGTCTTAGTCCTGCTGACCTTCATTCCTCTTCTCTCTAGAGCATATCTCCATCTATCCAGGGTCTCCTTCACCTGTTCCCTACTCTCACTACAGATCACAATGTCATCTGCAAACATCATAGTCCACGGGGACTCCTGTCTGATCTTGTCGGTCAACCTGTCCATCACCATTGCAAATAAGAAAGGGCTCAGAGCTGATCCTTGATGTAATTCCACCTCCACCTTAAACGCATCCATCACTCCCACCGCAGACCTCACCGCTGTCACACTACCCTCGTACATATCCTGTACCACTCTTACATACTTCTCTGACACTCCCGACTTCCTCATACAATACCACAACTCCTCTCAAGGCACCCTGTCACATGCTTTCTCTAAGTCTACAAAAACACAAGGCAACTCCTTCTGACCTTCTCTGTACTTCTCCATCAACACTCTCAGAGTAAATATCGCATCTGTAGTTCTCTTTTCCAGCATGAAACCATACTGCTGATCACTAATCATCACATCCCTTCTTAACCTAGCTTCCACTACTCTTTCCCATAACTTCAAGCTGTGACTGATCAATTTAACCCCTCTGTAGTTACTACAGCTCTGCACATCAGCCTTATCCTTAAAAATCGGTACCAAAACACTTTTTCTCCATTCCTCAGGCATCCTCTCACTTTCCAAAATTTCATTAAACAATCTGGTTAAAAACTCCACTGTCATTTCACCTAAACACCTCCATGCTTCCACAGTTATGTCATCTGGACCAACAGCCTTTCCATTCTTCATCCTCTTCATAGCTATCCTTACTTCCTCCTTGCTAATCCATTGCACTTCATGATTCACTATCTCCACATCATTCAACCTTCTCTCCCTCTCATTCTCTTCATTCATCAACCCCTCAAAGTACTCTTTCCATCTGCTCAACACACTCTCCTCACTTGTATGTTTCCCTCATTATCCTTTATCACCTTTACCTGTTGCACATCTTTCCTAACTCGGTCCCTCTGTCTAGCCAATCGGTACAGGTCCTTTTCTCCCTCCTTAGTGTCCAACCTTTCGTACAACTCTTCATATGAGTTATCCTTAGCCTTCGCCACCTCTCTCTTTGCCATGCACCTCATCTCCTTATACTCCTGTCTACTTTCTACATCTCTCTGACAATCCCACTTTTTCTTTGCCAACCTCTTTCTCTGTATACTCTCCTGTACTTCCTCATTCCACCACCATGTCTCCTTCTCATCCTTCCTCTGCCCAGATGTAATAACAAGCACCTTTCTAGCCATCTCCCTTACTAGCTCTGCTGTAGTTACCAAGCTATTTGGTAAATCTTCACTGCCACCCAGTGCCTGTCTTAACTCTTCCCTGAACTCCACCTCACAATTACCCTTTTTCAATTTCCACCATTTGATCATTGGTGCTGCCCTCACACTCCTCCTCCTCTTCTTGATCACCAACGTCATCTTAAAAACCACCATCCTATGCTAACTACACTTTCCTCCGTCACCACTTTACAGTCTCCAATCTCCTTCAAACTGGTCCACCTACATAAGATATAATTCACCTGTGTGCATCTTCCTCCACTCTTGTATGTCACCCTATGCTCCTTCCTCTTTTTAAAATATGTATTCACCATAGCCATGTCCATCCTTTTCACAAAATCCACTACCATCTGACCTTTTGCATTCCTTTGTTTAACACCATACCTACCCATCACTTCCTCATCCCCTCTGTTCCCTTCACCAACATGCCCATTGAAATCTGCTCCAATCGCCACTCTCTAACCCTTGGATACAGTCATCACAACTTCATCCAACTCATTCCAAAATTTTTCTTTCTCATCCATCGCACACCCAACTTGTGGAGGATATGCACTAACAACATTCATCACTACACCATCAATTTCCAGCTTCATAAACATCACTCTATCTGACACTCTTTTCACCTCCAAAACAGTGTTAGCATACTGTTCCTTCAGGATAACTCCTATGCCATGTCTCCTCCCATCCACACCATGATAACAATTTGAACCTACCTCAGATACACCTGGCCTTACTCCCCTTCCATCTGGTCTCGTGCACACACAATATTCCAACCTTCCTTCTGTCCATCATATCGGCTAGCTCTCTCCTTGTACCAGTCATACTGCCAACATTCAAAGTTCTGACCCTCACTACCACAGTCCTAGCCTTTCTCCTCTCTTCCTGCCTTCAGCCATGCATATATATATATGTGTATATATATATATATATATATATATATATATATATATATATATATATATCCACACACACACACACACACACATATATATGTGTGTGTGTACACACACACATGCACGCACACACACACACACACACACACACACACACACACACACACACACACACACACACACACACACACACACACGCACATGCATATATATATGGGATAACAAGCAGCTGACAGATGGTATGTCCTAGAATGCATTTTACACCCAACTACAAGTCCCGGAACCCTGCATATATGGAAGGACTTTGAATGTCTCCACTATAATGTGAAGCTGCAGTAGCACAAGTACATTGTTTATTGCTGCAGAGTATTTCTCTTCTCCCTGTGGTTATGCATCTGTGGAGTTAAAGTAGATAGGTAAAGACGGTATGGAAGGAAACTGTCCTACACAGACGGTGGAGTCAAAACACACATTTTGCCTGTCATACCTCCCTTGTTAATCACTTCCAGAGATAGATATGTCCCAGTTAACATTCCCATCAACCTACTCATAGAGTTCTATAATGGTCTTTATCATCTAATGTTGTTGTGTCTTTCGGCTTATCCGTTAGGGGTCGCCACAGCGAAACTCCGGTCTGCTAATGTTTGGTAGTGGATTTTTACGTGCCGAGTTACCAGCCCTGACGCACAACCTTCAACGAAGGCACGCCCATTCACGCATGCCTCCACACAGAAGACACTCTAGCTGATAATTGAACGAGACAACATCTTGCTGTGAGGCGACAACGCTACCGCAGCACCACTACCGCGGATATGTAAGTGAAATCATTTGCTGTTTAGCACTATCTGAATTTGTTTTTATTTTCTCTTTTTTTTTTTTTTAACTTATAGCTGAACTCTTCTGGTCAATATAATTATGTTAGATAATTAAGAACATGGCTGCAAAGCTATATCACTTTGAAAATAAGGGCATTAAACCAGAATCTAAATAAGAAGACTAAAGAGATTTAAGCTATTACTTGCAAATAGTGCACATCTGTCTGACCTTGTTTTAATTCTTTAGAACTTCTGTATGTAAACTATATGACTCTGAGCAAGTAATTATCCACCCAAGTCCAAAGCTGCTCAGAAGAATAAGTGTAATTGTCTGTTTAAACTATAAAATTCTTAAAAATGTAAAACAAGCTACTGCCCCTTTTATAGGAGGTCAGAGCTGACAATGACAGTATAACCAAAACACAAGTACAGCACATATGACTTCATATTTAAGCAGATTTCACTACAGTTTAAATCTGTTTGTCTGATGCTTAAAACATCCGAGTATGCAAGTCTGCCCTGTCACTTCAACTTTACTATCATCAGTGTTTTATATCATGTCAGTATTAGCAATTTAGGGGAGGGCCAATCTCAGTCCCTGTTGCATGGTTATTTTGTGTCATTCATGAAGTTCATGAAGATCTTTCATATGTCAACCCCTATTTTAAAATGCATCCATTATTTTTTTTTTCATTTTTACACTACAATTCTGTGCATTAATTGTGTAGTAGTGTTTTTTTATAAACCTTCCGGAATTTCTTCCATGTCCCTGTATTTTCTATTATAACAAGGGATAGATATACTATTCATCTGATTAGTTTTTACTGTCATTTTGGATCTAACAGCTAATGTATGCAAGCCTTTAGGAGTTAGAAAATAAGAAGGTAATTTACCTTTTTCTAAACTAATGGAAACTTTATGCTGCAGGATCGTCTGAAACTCTGTTCATTTTATTTTAATTTCTGATAATTAGTAATTTTCTCCTTTTTTAAATTTATTTTGTTTACCTTTTATTGAAGTTGTAGTTAGTCTGTATCTCATTGTTTACTCTTATTATAATACCAACTTGGGACTTTATCATATAAATATGCTTTCATTGTGTTTCATTGGGTCACATCAGCAACTTCACCATTATTACTAAATTCTAATGACTGTTGTAGCTCTGTTAGAATCTACTCTAACATATTTTAACTTAGTTATACAGCCTATTAAAATAAGTCAGTTTTCTTTGTGAATTTATTATTACTGTATAGGTAATTGCAATTTGATCTGATAAAGGACATGTTATCATATTTACCTTTTTATATTTTACAGACCAAATAATTTTATAATACATAATCTATTAACTCTTGACTGCATACCAAATCTTTTAGAGTACTGAGTGCAAAACAAATAATTTGATTTAGAAAGGTTATTAACGTCTATAAGACTAACTGCGGTGGAGGTGCTGCGGTAGCGTTGTCGCCTCTCAGTAAGTCATTGCCCTGTTCGAATCTCAGCTAGAGCGTCTTCTGTGTAGAGACATGCGTGAATGGGCCTACCTTCATTGAATGCTGTGCGTCAGGGCTGGCATCTTGGCACGTAAAAATCCACTGCCAATTATTAGCGGACCGGAGTTCCGCTGTGGCAACCCCTAACCGGGAAAAGCCGAAAGACACAACATTAACATCTATGAGACTAACCCAGTCAGTAAAGTTTAGATTAGTGTCAGAAGACAGCAATCATTTTGCAAGAAATTAAAATTTTTAGTAATATGTTTTTAGCGGGTCTATATTGAATGTTCAAACATTCAAAATTCCGAATCTCATATGTTCGACACCATATGATCAGATTTTTGAATGTTCGAAGGTTGTAACAGAGATCTCCATACAGCACAGAATGGGAAGATTTCCCTTTTCTGCACTGTAGTGTGATCTTGCAGCTGGTATATTTAAAGAGCAGAGGGTGTGGGAGTTAGAGCATTCAGGTAGGTGTTTTGTGTAGGTTTTTTTTATTAGATATTTGAACTTTTGAAAGTTCGATCATATGGTGTCGACCATAGGGTAGTCGAACTTTCAAACGTTCGACTATCTAATATAGCCCCCTTTTAGCAAGAGGAACCCAGCAGAGATGATTAAAACTGCACATGAGGAAGTGATATTACAATGAGGCAGCAGATATGTTCCTATATTAAAAAATAAAGAACTTCCTGGAATATGTAAAGAGAAATACAAAAAGATATAACACTGCTATGATTATGAAATTTGGTGAAAAGAGCGAAAATGTGAAGGACATTATAAGTACGACTTGGAAAATAATGGTTAAGTTATAAGAGGGACAGAAATATTAAAATATTATTAAGACTTCTCATCCTAAAAATATTCTTAAGACTTCTCATCCCAGTCTGGAACTCTGTGGCATAACCAAATGTGTCTCATGCCAGCAGTGTAGGTTTATTTACGATGGGAAGAATGTAATATCATATCATATCATATCATATCATATAATATCATATCATATCCCGGGTGTGTAATGGAAGATTTAATTACAATATGAATGGTGTGGTCTATATAACAATCTCCCGGATTCTCTATGCCTTGCATGGTGTGCAAGATCAGTGCAGGAGCTCTAGCAGGCAATTTGTCTGACATGCAATCCAGGAACAGCCTGACGGGGTGTGCACAAGCGCTCCTGCACTAATCCTGCATGGACTAAGCCCCTGTATGCAAATCACCCCATTTGCAGGAGAAATCCATGCAAATGAGGTGAATTTGCGATCCAGGAAGCTTGCAACCGGCCGTGCAGGACTAGTGCAATCTGCAGAAATGTACTCAGTTAGTAACCAAGTACATTTCTGCAAAATCCAAAACGGAGCTGTGACAGCTCCAGATAAAGGCTGCATATCAGTTAGGAAGCATACCAATGGCCAAGTATAAGGCCACTGGCATTGTAAACAGCCGAAAAAATAAAAAATCAACTTTTATTTTTTTTTAGCCAATCTCAGCTGTTTAAGCGTAGGGCAGTGGCGCGCAAATGGGATCGGGGGGGGGGGATAACAAAATAAACCTAAATTAAGCAGTCTAATTAAAATCACTATTCTGTCATGCAAGTCAATGGCAGGCAGAAGATAACATGGCCAGTGAGTAGTGGTTGCTAAGGGGGGAGGCTCAGTCTGAGACATGTAACTATGCATTAGCAGGCAATCCTATGCAAATGAGGGAATGTGAATCCCAGTTTTCCTCAGCATGCTAGTCAGGTCCCAACAGTGTAAGAGTAGTAATAGCTTGGTGCAGGCCTAGGAGTTAGCTGACATCATGGTGGTGTATGTCAGGCATACTGTAAGTGGATTTGAGCCCTGTGGCCCAGGTTTGCTCCTAGCTTAGCACAGCTAAGCTAGGGGATGTGTCTGAATCTGCCTAGCACTATTTACATTGCCTAAGCAGGTGTGCGCACTGCGCACTGGATTTAAAGGTTTTAAAAAAAAGTTAAACCAGGAAATAGCAGCACTGTGCACATTTGAGCACTCTGTTTGCGCGGCGTACCCCCGGATTTAAACAGGAAGGCAATGGGAAGGGAAAACATCAGTAGGAAGGTAATTGAGGAGAACTTAGCACAGCTGGCAGGTGAAATATATCAGAATCAGCCAATTACACAGGCAGCAGACCAGCCCAGCCCAGAATACTACTATAAACTATGCAAACCCCTCTGTTTTTTCCCACACTCTAGACCACCAGTGTAAACAAGCAGGGAAATTTTAACACTCACAACAGCAAAATGATAGGGGCTGCAATAGCTATCATACAATAACTTGTGGAAGAGGCTGAGGGTGGTGAGGTTGTGAATGCTGTTGACCAACCCACAATGAGGAGACGGAGAAGAGTGTACAGACCCAGGGTAACCTACCAGGGGCTACATGAGCTGGAGATAGTGGAGCACTATAGGATGGACAGGGACCTCCTATAGCAAATTGTTGAGCTGTGCTAGCCATGCCTGACACACAGAACTAACAGAGGGAACCCATCCTGGTGGATACCAAGGTATGTGTAGACCTAAGAATACTAGCTACGGGCACCTTCCAAAGGCCAACTGTGGATATGATGGGGATCTTACAGGCATCAGCATCCAGGGTATTCCACCAGTTCCTGGATGCCATGTCAGCACATGTCAGTAAGCACATATATTTCCCCAACACCTGTGAGGTGTTGGCCAGCAATATGCAACCATTCCACCAAATAGCAGAATACCCTGAGGTAGTGGGTGCTATGGACTGCACGCACATATGCATCAAAGCACCACCCAGTGAGCGGAGTTGGGTCTACATCAACCGCAAAGGCTTCCCCTCCATCAACTGCAAGGTCGTGTGTGATGCCCAGGGCATAATAATAAATGTGTGTGCTGGCTGCCCTGGAAACTATCACGATTCCCACATCTGGCATCTGACACAGCTGTACCAGAGATTTGCCAATGGGGACATTCCTCATGGTCACCTAGTGGGAGATGCTGGATACACACTGGAGCCGTGGTTGATGACACCCATCAGAAATGCAAACACACCCGAGCAAGAACTCTATAATGAGGCACACGCACAGACCAGAATTATAGTAGAGCATGTGTTTGGGATGCTCAAGTCACCATTCTGGGGCCTGGACACATCCAGTGGAGCTTTGCAATACTCACCAGCTACATGTATCCAAATTGTCCTCGCATGTACCATGCTACACAATATGATCCTGCAGAAACAGCTGCAGCAGGAACAGCACGGGGCAGGGCCACACAGCCCTCCACCATTGCCAAGGCCTGCACAGGCTCAGAGTGACTCGGAGGAGGAACAACCTGAGCCTGCCCCAGTAGGCAGAAGGAAGCATGCTCAGTATGCCCTGGCCTTGGCAAATAGGCAACTCATAGCACATACACTGACACAGGAGACACCCAGGGAATAATACCTCTCTCTGACTCTCACATACAGTAAAAGGTATGCCAAACATTACAATACCTGTTCTCAACTATGTGCATCCAACATAGGTAGCCCTGCAGCACCACCCTCAATACTGGGACACCCACAAGGTAAGTGAATCACACATGCCAGTCATGGGGGTTCACATACCAAGCAACAGTCACAGCCAGCAGGACAGGTCAAAACAAACACAAACAAAGGCTGTGCTATGGCCTCTGAATGAGGCCTATGGGTAACCTCCCCCCAGGCCTACACAGACAGACTACAGCAGGTCAGGCAGTGGGGCATCAGTTCTGAAGGGTAGGAAGTCAGAAACAAATATGTAGGTAAATAAAAGCTAAGATCTGTAGTACACTGGTACGCCTCTAGTCAGCATGATAGATAAGACTACAGAATGAAATGGAGTACCTGACATACCAGTACAGTCATAGCAAATGTGTACAAGTGTCAGGTGTGCCCCCCCATCCTACACAGAAATGTAGTAATAGTCAGGTGTGCCCCCACAAATCCAGTGTAGAAATGTAGAAATAGTCAGATGTGCCCCCATCCTACGAAGAAATCTAGTAACAGTCAGGTGTGCCCCCCAATCCTGTGTAGAAATGTAGAAATAGTCAGGTGTACCCCCCATCCAATGCAGAATGTAGTAACAGTCAATGACAAATGATTGACGGATACCCTGCAGAAACAGTATGCTACCTGTAGGTGTACAACACATAGGTCAGCATTGCAGTACAGACTACCTGGACTTGATCCACTCATTCAATACAGACGGGCATACTGGGCATGCTCACACACTTAAACACATGAAGGTCATGTCTGCAAACACCATTGGACCAGACATATCTGGCAGTTGCAAATGTTAGTGCAGACACTCCTCAGTATGCACCACACATGCTTTGCACACACAGTGGATGGGAATACAGACATATATCTAAGGACAACACACTATAATAAGCCAAAGGTAGATTAACATAGATGTGTGGAAGTGGTGACTGTGACAAGGAGCCATCCAGGCCTGTCCCACCCAGCACACAGCCAAAGGTTCACAGCCATATGAGGTTCAGATGTTACTCACTGTAGATACTAGCCACTGGTATCTGTCAGCATTACAGACTATGTGGTGCACATGCTAGCTGTGCAACATGACTGTACAAGGAAGTAGTCATCTAGCAGCTGTATGCACGTACCTGTGGAATATGGACCTGTGTGTGCCCGCATGTGGTGTGTCAACCTCTAGATGAATGGGTTATTGCCCATGCACACACACTGCCCTCCCCATAGCCCTACTATGACAAGCCTGCTGAGGTCATCTACTGTGAAATACACCTTTGGGAGAGTTGTATGACAGTAATCTCCATGGTGCATCCCATAACTGCGTACTGCTGTAGTGTGATAAGCTAGTTAGGTTGGAATTCCAATCCGAGACATGGCAACTGTGTGTGTGTGTGTGTGTGTGTTTGTATATGTCTATCTGTCTGTCTCTGTCTGTGTAGAGAGCAATGCTTTTTAGGGCAATCACACTCCCTACAATTCAAATGCTCTACTTTGGCAAGGCTGCTGATGTCATCCACCTAGAAATACACCTCTGGGAAGGCTGTAGACAAGTAATCTCTGTAGTGTGTCCTATAACTGCATACTGCTGTAGTGTGATAAACTAGTTAAGTAGGGGTTCTAATCCCAGACATGGCAAGGGTGTGTGTGTGTGTGTGTGTGTGTGTGTGTGTGTGTGTGTGTGTGTGTGTGTGTGTGTGTGTGTGTGTGTGTGTGTGTGTGTGTGTCTGTCTGTCTGACACTGTCTGTGTAGAGAGCCATGTTTTTTAGGGTAGTCACACTCAATACAGTGCAAATGCTGCACTTTGGCAAGGTTGCTGAAGTCATCCATCTAGAAATACACCTCTAAGAAAGTTGTAACCCAGTAATCTCTGTAGCATGATAAAATAGTTAGGTAGAAGTTCTAATCCCAGACTTAGCAAGTGTGGTTGTGTGTGTTTTAGTCTGTTTGACTCTGTGTGTGTAAAAAGCAATGCTTTTTAGAGTAGTCACACTCCCTACAATTCAGATGCTCTACTTTGGCAAGGCTGTTGATGCCATCCACCTAGAAATACACCTCTGGGAAGGTTATAGCCCAGTAATCTCTGTAGCTCGTCCTATAACTGCATGCTGCTGTAGTGTGATAGAATAGTGAGGTAGGAGTTCTAATCCCAGACCTGGTAATTGTGTGTGTGTGTGTGTGTGTGTGTGTGTGTGTGTGTGTGTGTGTGTGTGTGTGTGTGTGTGTGTGAGTGCATTTGTGTGTGTGTGTGTGTGTGTGTGTGTATGTGTATGTGTATATGTGTGTGTGTGTGTGAGAGTGTGTGTGTGTGTGTGTGTGTGTGTGTGTGTGTGTGTGTGTGTGTGTGTGTGTGTGTGTGTGTGTGTGTATGTGTAGAGAGCAATGCATTTTAGGCTAGTCATACTCACTACAATTCAGATCCTATACTTTGGCAATCCTGCTGATGTCATTCACTGTGACATACACCTTTGGGGAAGGAGAACTCCAATAATCTCTGTGGTGCGTCCTGTAACAGCATCATGCTGTAGTGTGATATAGAACTCTGGTAGGGGTTCTATCCCCACACATGGCACTGGTGGATGTTTTGTGTGTGTTTCTATATTTGTGTAGGGAGCAATGCATTTTAGGCTAGTCACACTCACTAGAATTCAAATGCCCTACTTAGGCAATCCTGCTGATGTCATTCACTGTAAAATACACCTTTGGGGAAAGACAGCTCCAGTAATCTCCATGGTGTGTCCTATAATGGCATAGTGCTATAGTGTAATATACTAGTTAGGTAGGAGTTCTCATCCCAGACATGACAGGTGTGTGTGTGTGTGTGTGTGTGTGTGTGTGTGTGTGTGTGTGTGTGTGTATATGTGTGTGTGTGTTTGTGTTTGGGTTTGTCATTCGTATCCTGTGTGGCGGTGGTTGTGAGTGTGTAACAACTGGACTCAATGTGGAGCAGGTTTTGCAAACTTCTTATATGGTTGTCTAAGTATATATCACAATGTCCACCGTACAGAGATAACAGATGTGAAATAGCCAAGAGGCTGGGATGCAAATCCATACCTCTAAATGTGACATTAGTGCCAGCTGAACAATATTAGTAAGCCTTGTATTACCCAGGGTAAACTCTCAACCCATGACTCATACACACATACACTTGCCTAGGCAAAAGCCGCTATGTTGGTAGTACACTGCATATTGCCCCCTGATAGTAACCATGGTGCGATTGCAGTGGGCTACAGATGGCATGGCACCCTGTCCATCAGTCCAGTAGGCATGTACATGCCGACAGTGCACCTCCCCCATGTTCCCCACTGGACACCTGCAACACTTGTGGTGCCATCAAATGTGACCCACAAAAACTTTCAAATTTGTTTGTGGTTCTTTGGGCCATATTGGCTGGATTATTACGACAATAAAAAGCTTTACTATTCTTCGGCTGGCTCTGCATTTTTCCTACTGTGGAATTTTGTTTTTTGGATTTTTGTGAAGTTACATTTGGTTTTTGTGACCCAGAAAGGACATAACATGACTGAAACACAAGCCCTGTATGACAGATGCCACTGACACCAGGGAATACTGGTATCATGCTATCAATGTAGGTGCAGGGCCAACCCGCTGTCCATGAACAGTTCCTGCCACATGAGGCCAGGATTGGCACATCTGATGATAACGATCAGTGTACACAATATAGGCCAGACATCCCAGGTACAGTTCCACATGTCACTGTACATGCATGTGGGAGGTGTGCACATCCCAGACACTGTCCATATCATGGACTAAGGAACACATACATGGCAAGCAATGCACAGCATTTGACACACACAATAGTCAGCCAGGTGACTGGATGGTGAATACAATATCCACGTGTGTGGGCAACTCCAGACCCTACAGCCCTGAGCCACAATGCAGACCATTGTCGTGTGGCCTGATGCCAAGGTATACTCATCACCTAGCCTTGTATAGCTGTCTGGCACCATCAACTACAGCACACCCCTGAAGCAGTGCACACATGCATGTCAGTACTGTCACCCATGTTTGTGTGGGTAGTGTATGATGCGTATGACCACATTCACACTCACTACAACCCCCACTGGCATACTGATGTATGCTGTCTGATGTCAGATACCTCCACATACCCTTTGCACATATAACCTCCGTATGACCCCTGTTGAGCATGTGATACCTGCACAGTACTGTGTTGTGGCAATTCCACTAGTGATGAGTTGTATTCCTGGCCCTGCCAAGTGTGGCAATGTGTGTGCATACCTGTGTGAGTGTGGTTGTGTTGAAGCTGACACCTTTTCATGTGGGCAGGCACAGGTACTACACCTACCACATAGCTACCATATCCCTGTTGCAGATGTCACTCACCATCACATATACATTCTGAGGTCTCCCCAACATGTAACCTATGTGGTGCATCCAATACTGCATGGACATGTGATAGCACTGCATAGTCGTCGGGGGGTTGATACCCTGTAGTTGTAGGTGTGTGACACAAACATGCATAAGTTTTACTCTCCCACCCCTTGCTGGCTTTTCTGTGCCTCTGTCTGCCTCTCTTACTCCCTCTCTGGTGGATGCGGAGACTTACACCTGCTTTGCTTAGGCAGCAACATGTGTATTTTAAGTGACGCTCAGGATCAGCTGATGGTCTCTGCATGAATTGCAGCCCTCCTCTAGCTGATTGCATGTGGAACAGCTGTGGTAACATTTCCATAGCCAATTACATGGAACCACACACCAATATCTAGGAACATTATGTTGCTGCTGGGCCTTTCATTCACTGTGAGCAGGAACTCAATCTGTTGTTTAGCAAACAGCATCTCAGATGGATTGGGGTGTACCTCTAACAACATACACTTTGGAGACAGGCCAACACACAGGAGGGGGATGTGCCTGACCTGACTACAGGCTGTAAGTGCTGTTATACTGCATTTGAAGTAATGTTGGTTTAACAGGGTGTGTGTGTGTGGATATGGCTGTCCTACATGTTTACATACCTGCCATGTCAATGTTATGTTAATGAGGGAACACCCATCTGTAGGGCCATCTGCAGACTGGCCAGTGTGTGGTTCCTTTTGTTTCAGGTGTTACCCACTGAGCACCTATCTGTGAACTGCAGAAGCTAGTGTGAGGATTGCAGTCTGTAGATGGTGACAGCCATGAGAGTTACTGACTTCAAATCCCTCATAGGACATATGGTGCAACAAACCCTGTTACAGTAAATGTATGAGGTTATCACAGCAGATGTCAATATTGGCCCTGTGTATGTGCCTCCAGCCACAATCCTGACAACCTTTCTACATATGTCATGCAGTAAGGGCTGCATATATACTGTACACCATAATTAGTGACATCATATCTGGTAACAACCCAGTGAGATATCAGACTGCTATACATGTAATGTATAGTAGGGTTATATTTGATGACATAACCTGGAAATTCTGTGGTTGTGTGTACAGTACTGAGGTCTGTGTACTTATGGTGAATGTCGACAGTGTGTGTATTGTTAATATGTTCCTTGGCCTGTGTAGAGTGTGGTAGATGTCATTGTTCTTGGTCCTGTTCTAGCTGATGTTACATGCTGCTCCACTGTATGCTACCTATCGGCAGACATGTTTGTAGGGCCATACATGCACATATCCCATACCACAGACAGCCAGTGGACCACACTGTGTAGGCCCAGTATAAGTAGGGTTAGTGTGTGGGTGGCAAATATGAGGTTGGTGTTGAACAGATAGTCCATATACCGTAATAATATGCTAGCATGCCATATGTAGCTGTGGCTGTGTTCACATTGGTTGTGGTGATGCACTTACACACAGGTGTATGTTACTCTGTGCCATGACATGCCTGTAGAGCCTGCTATGCCATACAGACTGTTCTGTTGTCAGTGTGCTTGTGATGATATTAGTTGTGCCTTGTTATGTAACACTTACATCCCAGTGTATCAACTGAGGTATTTACCCCCTAGGGATTGTCCACAGAGTGTAGCTAGAGGCTGTTGTACTATACACCTGCATTGATTGTTTGGTATCCTGTGGCCCAGTCTGTCTTTACTATTGTACTACTTGATGGCCTTGGCCTGAACAGCAACATTTGTTAGCATTTCCGGATTAATGTATTACTATACCTGTTTCACAGTTGCATTACTCAGTTTATATGGATGTCCATGTCTAAACAGCTATATGACATGGTATATGCCGATAGGTAGCTTGCACCTGTCACCCTTAGGCTTTTGTATACTGGCCAAGGCTCTTGCCAGCCCCATAGTGCCTTTTTAGGCAAGGCTCAAAGGACAAACCCACCTCCACAGACAACCCAAAGATAAAAAAACTAAAGGTAATGTTACTCAATGCCAGAAGTCTAAACCTCAAGATGCACGCACTCAAGACTCTCCTCAGTATGGAGAAAATCGATGTCTGTGCAGTAACAGAAACCTGGTTCAAGGCTCCTGAGAGCACCCCAGCACTACCAGGTTATAACTCATACCATGCATTTAGGCCCCAAAACTCGGACTGAAGCACAAAATGAGGGGGAGTATCTATATTCATCAAAGATACCTACACCTCCAGGTTAGTGGCACTGCACGAAGCATCGGAAACCATCCATGTGCATCTAACAGCGGGCAAAACTTCCTTTCAGTTTGTAGCCTGCTACAGAACACCCTCCCTATTACAGGAACCCCACTTGGCATTCCTGAGAACACTGGAGAATATGAAGGTCTCTCCAAACACTATGTTATTGGGTGACTTCAACTACCCAAACATTGACTGGGAAAACTACTCAAGCCCAAACACCCTCGCCCAACGGTTCCTTGAATTTATAAACTCTAATGCAATGGAATAACTGGTCATCACTCCCACAAGAGGGAACAACATATTGGACCTGGTCATCACCAACATGGGGACTCTATGTTCCACACCAGAGGTAAACCCCTCATTGGCAAGATCAGACAATAAACAAATTTCCCTGGACATCCATATCCCGTCCCCACCCCCAGCCAAGGAAATCACTGTAAAGAATTTCTCAAAAGCCAACTTTGCACTTCTCAAGACTGAGGTGGAATCCTTCAAAGCCCCTGGGCCAGAGGATAATACAGCCCAATCTGCAGAATCCTTTACAAATGCATTCTATGAGTACCTGCAGGAATGCATGGATCATGCTATCCCAAATAAAACCAAGACTCACTCCTCCAAAAACAGGAGACCGGTCTGGTGGACCCCGGCCATAAATAAGCTATACAACAGAAGGAGGAAGCTACTACATGACAGAGAAAAATCCCAAAAATGGAAGGCATCTCTGATCAGTATTAGCAAGAAACTTCGATCCCTCATAAAATCATCAAAGGCCAGTTTCGAAAGAAAAATTGCCCTAGTAGTTATGTCAGGAACATGGGCAGAAACTCCCAGATATGCTCTGAATTGTTGCATAATGGTACAAAATATACCGAACCTACAGACATAGCCAACATTCTGGCAGACAGATTCAGCTCAAACTTCTCCCCCCTTC